>NW_016166293.1:7974-18853 GCF_001687245.7 Rhagoletis zephyria | reverse complement strand
GTCCTTTATGGGGACCAAATTAACAGCCGCAACAACAAAAACCTTTTCTACTGGTATACTGTGATGTAAAATCTCTCGAGCGGCGTTTTGACAAAATGGCCGAGTCTAGCTCGCGCTCTGTTCGCTTTCTTTTCCTTTTTTTCTATTCAACTTTGCTAGGACTATTAAACATACCACTAACGTAATAACCGGTTTACATCTGATCTTACTTAAGGGTAATATCATTACAACATAATATCCGGTTTACATCTGATCTTACTTAANGAAACCATACATTAAAAGCAATGTAGATGAAAGTAATAAATATTATTATTACAATTCGAGCCATATATAAAACACTTAACACCATTTATTTGAAGTAAATCGGAATATATTTTTACATATAACATAGTTTCTATTTAACTCATAAAGTACATATTTCACTAAAAATATTTTTAAGATCACTTCGAATTGCAAATATAGCGCTAATTAGTCGTATTCAAGTACAAAATATTTTATTACGTTCATGTTTATTTATAAAGCGCATAACAATATATCTGTTGCCATTTATCCGATGCATAAAGTTTTTCACCACATTAATTTGCTGCACACCACCCTGAAGGTGGCAAAACAGTTCCTCGCAACCCTCAAGTCCTTTATGGGGACCAAATTAACAGCCGCAACAACAAAAACCTTTTCTACTGGTATACTGTGATGTAAAATCTCTCGAGCGGCGTTTTGACAAAATGGCCGAGTCTAGCTCGCGCTCTGTTCGCTTTCTTTTCCTTTTTTTCTATTCAACTTTGCTAGGACTATTAAACATACCACTAACGTAATAACCGGTTTACATCTGATCTTACTTAAGGGTAATATCATTACAACATAATATCCGGTTTACATCTGATCTTACTTAAAACTAATATCATTACATCTCGGCCAACCTGATTTTTTTGATTGACCCCAATCAAGGTGTGGGGGTTATGTTTCCGAATCTACAGCTCGGGGTAAGGGTGGCTTGCTGGCTTCAGTGACGGAGTTACTTTCGGGGTGGGCGACAGTTAAGAGCCATCTACGGATTTTCAGTGCTTCAACAATTCCATCATATGGCAGTTGCGTTAGCTGGCAGTTATCGATATCCCTGATCACATAGCGATCGTTCGGCAGGACCTTGTGTACAACATAAGGCCCGCGATACTTTTGCACAAACTTCTTATTTGTCCCTACCGAAGTATCTACGTGTCTTATAACAACAAAGTCTCCAGCTGAATAGGTTTTTGCCGGAACACTGTGTTTAAGGAAGTATTCTGAGTTATATTTCTGTGATTTCTCTATCTGACCCAGGGCATTCTCCCTGGTCTCATTTATATCGCGGTATGTGCCATCGAGGAACTTATCTTCCAGGTATTCCGTCATCTCGTCAACTACACAACCCCGTTGGTTAGCACCAAAGAGTAATTCACTTGGCGTACACCGCGTTGTACAATGAACCGTGCTGTTTAGTGCATATTCTACTTGCGACAACTTTTTCGTTCAGTCCGAATGTTGTATTGGTTCAGTTTGTTTACTAAGCATGGCTTTCAGTACACGGTTTACCTTTTCCACCTGACCGTTTGCCTGCGGAGACGCAGTTGCAACCTTTACGTGACTAACGTTATTTTTTAGTAAGAAATCGCTAAATTCGTATGAGGTGAAGCAGGTTCCTCTGTCACTAATCCCTCGCCTCGGTCGACTATAGTAGCTAAAGTATTTTTCCAGGGAGCAAAATACTTCTTTCGAGCTGGTAGAGTTGACCGGGTACAGTTTTACAAACTTCGTAAATGCGTCTATCATAACAAGAATATGTTTTCGCTTTGACCTGAGGGCGGGCAGCGGTCCGAAGTGGCCAAGGTGAATGGTGTAGAATGGTATTGGCCTTTTTGGAATACTAAACATGTTATGTTCGTTAGAGCGGGCTGGTGCTGAATAAATACTGCATTTTATACAATTTTGTATGAATCGGTTTATCCTTTCTTTCATGTGTTCGAACCAATAGGCCTTACGGATTTGCTCGTAGCATTTTTCTACACCTAGATGACCGATCTTCTCGTGTATCATACGAATTACGTTTTCTTGCATTTCCCCCGGGACACATAGCAACGGACTAGACCCCTGGGTTTTCTTCAAAACTAAGCCGTCCTGAAGCTCGTAGCCTTGTACCTCCCCCTCCTCTAACTTGCCCATCAATTCTCTAAGTTTTTCGACTCTGTTTTGGGCGACCTGTATGTGAAGGTCTAGGTCATTTTGGTCAACAGCCGCGATTAGAGCTAGTTTCCGCGATTCCCCCTCGTTGTCGCCCCCCTCACCCTCCTTTTCTAACTTATTCCCTAATCTGTGGCATTCGGATTGATGTGGCAGCGGACCTCGGACCCAGGGTTGCTCAGATGTATCACTCACATAGGGCTTTTGTTTAACAGGTTCTACCGGGTCTTCAACTTGCGTGTTCGTCGTGGGGGGAGGAGACGGGTGTCGACTTAAGGCGTCAACATGACCGAGTGATATAGCACTTCTGTGCTGAATTGAATAATTGAAGTTTTCCAGCTCTAACGCCCATCTTGCTATCCGCGGGTTGACTTGTCTCTCGCACAATATTAGGGTAAGCGAGTTGCAGTCGGTAATAATTTTGAACGGGATTCCCTCTAGATAAATTCTAAACCGTCGAAGTGCGTAATGGAAATGGTTTCCAGCTCGAAGCTATGATATCGTGATTCGGCTGCCGTGGCGGTCTTCGAGAAGTAAGCTACTGGATGGAACCTGCCATCATCTTGTTTTTGCATAAGGGTAGAGCCGAACCCGTTACTACGTGCGTCACAGTGAAGTTCTGTTTCCGTCTTTATATATTTATATATTGCCAATATAGGGGCCGAGACAAGCTGGTTCTTGAGCTCGTTAAAAGATTGCATGCATTCGTTTGAGAAAGAGAAGGTATTTTCCTTCCGAAGCAAGTCTAAAAGTGGCTTAGCCGTTTTTGAGAATGCTGGCACGAATTTGCGGATATAAGAAAAAAGTCCAATACATTATCTGAGCTCTTTCTGATTCCTGGGGGCAGGGTAATTGGCTATTGCTCTAATATGCGAGTCACATGGCTGTATTCCCAAGGGGCTTACCGAATAACCCAAGTATTCAATTTTTTGGTAGCCGAACTTGCACTTCTTCAATTTAAGCTCTAATTGCCTTTCCGTAGCCCTTTGTAACACCTCCTTTAAACATTCGATATGACTCTTGAAGTCGCGGGAAGCGATTAGTATGTCATCAATACATACTATGATCTTGCTTTCATCTATAAAGTCCCTAAAAATGTTATAGACGAACCTCTGAAAATTTGCCGGGGCGTTTTTCAAACCAAACGGCATTCTTAGCTACTCGAACTGTCCATGTGGTGTGACAAATGAGGTCAATGGTATTGAGGTTTCATCCATTACTAGTTGGTTGAATCCGTCTTTCAAGTCTAACAGCGTGAACCATCTTTTCCTCGACATATAGTCTACGCAATCTTCGATTAGGGGTAGTTTGAAGTTATCCCGTACCGTCTTCTTGTTTAGGGCCCTATAGTCTACGCACATGCGGGTATCACCGCTCTTCTTTTCAGTAACACTATTGCTGACGCATAAGGGGAGCTACTGGGTCTAATTATTTGCCGTTCCTTTAAATCGTTCGTCATCTTCTTAACTTCTTCTCGGTCTTGAACGGATAAACGCCGCGGCAAGCAGTGGAAGGGTGTGTAATCTGTTAGCCGGATTTTTATTTTGTAATCATAGGGGCATATTTCGATATTAATGGGTGATAGATAAAAATTCTTAATGACAGACATTATCGGTTCGCGGCTATCGGGATCTAGATCATCCGAGATATCTATATTAGACTGAAAAATCGTTTCATCGATGGCACATAATTCGCTTATAACCCTGGCAATATGGGATTTGTTTCCAGTAGAGGCCCCACCGTCGATTATTTTTAGTTTCCCACCCCCATCACTAGAAGCTAATTTAACCTCAATCGAATCAGAAACTCCAGATATTGCATTATTTTGAGTGCTATTTAATTCATTGTTGCGTCTCAGATTTACATTTTCATTAAAAAATAATTCATTATTTCTTTTAGTTTGAACTTCAGATCTTACATTATTTTGAGTGCTATTTAATTCATTGTTGCACTTTAGATATACATTTTAATTTATCAAAACTCCATTATTTTCTTTAAGTTGTACGAGGTGTATATTGAATTTATGCATAAAGTCCCGTCCGAGGATTATTGAATTTACTAATGTGTCGTCTGGCACCACCATCAAAGGGACTGATTTGATTTTGCCTCGGAATTTCACCGCACATAGATGGGTATCATATGAAAGGAGCCTAGCTCTGCCAACTCCAATAAATTTGGTTGGGATTGCATCTGGTGGCAGCGGGAGGGTTGATGGTGTTTTCGAACGTTGCACCAGACTAATCGGACTCCCGGAATCAAAGATAGAGAACATTTTTGTAAAACTCGCGGGTCTGATTCGATTAGGTTTGCTGAAAGCCACACTTGCCCATTGTTTAGACTGTAGCAGGTCGTCATTTCAAGGTGAGTCTGTTAAGATGGATGCGGTGCAAGCTACTCTTTTTTTCCTAGGGCACTCCTTGTGTTGATGGCCCATCTGGTGGCAGTTGAAGCAGGAGTCTGGTGGTCTTAACGGCCCGGGCACGAGCTTTGGTAGTGCCCAAACCTGGAGCAGTTGAAACACCTCACAGATGACAGCTCGGCTGATGTGGCCGAGGTAGGGGTAGGCGCGGGCTTCAGCTTCGGGTGCAAGGTAGCACCGGCTTGTCTTGGGATAGCCTTCATACGGCGGTGTTCATAGCGGTCAATTTGGTGGATGAGATCTTCGATTGATGTTGCACCATACAGAATGCTGATGTTGTTGCTGGTGTCTGGGATGCCGTCTATTATGATATCCACCAATTCTTCCTCGGCAATGCCAGTTTTTGAAGCGATTGATTGCATGGCTACAACATAGCTTATGCAACTTTCGGTCGGTTTCAGCTGGCGGACCCGTAATTGGCGATATATTTCTTGTCGATTGACAGTTCGACGGAACATCTTGCACAGGGATCTTGCAAGTGGGTAAATCCCATTTGACCGATATTATTAACATACTCTTTTGCTGTTCCCACCAGGCACCGTCGTAGTGCGAGGCATTTGTCCCGCTCACCATACTCGCTTACTTCGACGTAATCTTCGAACTGCCCCAGCCACCTGTCTATATCGTAATGACTGTCGCCGCTAAACTTGGGTACGGCAGCCTCGAGTTCCTCGAAATTTATACGTCGATAGGCCGATGGGTGTGCTTCTTGCTGTAGCTGAGCTAACTCGCGCCGCAATTGTAAGATCTTAATTTCATTTTCTAGCTGATTGAGTTCCATGTTTACAGCGTTAGTGCGTAGCAATGGAGGAGGGTCCTTCTCATCGCGACAGGTATGCTGCTGGGTATTGTGTGTGCCGGGAGGGCTGCGGGGGTTACGGCAGCATTTGCGACTGGGTTATGTATATCGCTATTTGCCCAGGTGTAAATGGAGGTTGTGTTGGCTTCAGTGTCAGCAGACGTAGGGGGAGCGATGTTGGCAGCGGTGTTGGCGGCAAAGGAGGCAACAGTAATGGTAGCGGTTGGTGCAGCGGTAGGTGTAACAGTTATGACAGCGGTAGGCGCAGCGGTGGTGGCAGCGGCGGCCGAGGGTGCAGCGGTGGTGGTAGGAGCTGGCTTCACCATTTCACTACTGGCGAGTTCTTCCAATTCGCCGATGTTACTTTCATTATATAGGGTTCTTAGGGCTGCATTGAGGCGTCGGGTGCAAAGTGTATGCCGGCGGCCCTCAATTAGCTCTGAAGGACCTCGCGACTTAGATGACGATATTTGTCAAAAATTGTTGTGTTAAATTATTGGCGGTGGTTTTTACCCGACCTGAGATATAATTCTGGTTTATTTATTCAGCGGATGGCTAGTATTTTAGCCGATACTAATTTTTCTTAACACGTATGTAAAATCTCTCGAGCGGCGTTTTGACAAAATGGCCGAGTCTAGCTCTCGCTCTGTTCGCTTTCTTCTCCTTTTTTTCTATTCAACTTTGCCAGGACTATTAAACATACCACTAACGTAATAACCGGTTTAAATCTGATCTTACTTAAGGGTAATATCATTACAACATAATATCCGGTTTACATTTGATCTTACTTAAAACTAATATCATTACACACAAAGTGGCTCCCAAATTGTGGACAAATGACGCTTTGGACAAAATTTTACTAAATAAAATCCTTCATAAACTCAAAACTAATTAACAACAAACAATAAAAATTAAACAATTAAAGATTTTTGTGAACTAGCAACATTCTCCGAAACTTTGGAGAAAATCTATCCTCGCGTGTTTTAGAAAGTGCATTCCAAACTTCAATCCCGATTTCCTAAAACCAGCCGAAATTAACATACGACAAACTTTTACACAGGCGACGAAATGAATTATAATAATAATAATAGATTGGCGCTTACACATATGTAAGTGTTTGGCCGAGCTTCTCCTCCGATTTGTGGCGTGCGCCTTGATGTTGTCACGCAAAGAGGAGGGACGTACAGTTTTCCGCCGACTCCGAACGGTGATTGTATTTTTATGACAAGCTGTTTTTCATGGCAGAAATACACTCGGAGGTTTGCCATTGCCTGCCGAGGGACGACCGTTGTTAAGAAAAAACTTTTTTTCTATATTTTTGCGATGTTTCTTTGAACAGCGTTTGAACCCAGGTGCTGCTACATCACAGCGAAATGAATTATGTTATTGCCTTATTATGGCTATCTGCACAGTTGTCGTGCACTCATAGTTGCGTTATCATCTCTTCTGCAATTTTGAGCCGAGCACATGCATTTCAAATAAGGTCTGCACACTTGTCGTTATCGGCTAGTTATCGGCAAATCGTAGAAGATGCAAAAAGGGATAAGTACGACACTGTCGTTTGTTAATCGTTATGCACGCATTGTTTGTTCACATTTTAGGGGCAAAAATTAATGAAAAAGTTAATATTTGCATTAAAATTACACAAAAATAAGTATTTCGTGCATACACTCTGTAGAAATTATTAAAAAGTGGATAATTGTAATACAATTCAATAAATCTACGAGTTTTAACTATCAAATATGACGAAGTTGTAAAAGTCTCTGCGTGCGTACACAAAACACATTTCAGGAAAAGAAGAGAGATTAATGAAAAATTATGTCTAGAATGATTGCAGCACAGTTCATGATTTTTCAATTGCAGGTTTTTGTAAAAATTTTCCGAAAATATCAACCAAAAACGCAAAAATAAGCGAATATTTAGACACCAAATGAATTGAAATATCACGACGTGTGCGAAGGTTTCGTCGTCATGTAATCGTTGCATCATGATCAGAGGTGGGCACTACCACAAACAAGCGATCGCTAAAAGTGAGAATGTGTTAGTGTGCCTAATTCATTTTGCATGCCGACGCGTTCTCATCGTTACGCTCTTGCTTGTATACGTACACGTGATGGATGAAAGCCTAAACCTTTTGTTACATTAAAGTCATTTCGTGACCTTTTTGACTCAAAATTGTCAATATTTTCTAAACTGAAAATGAAAATATTTAGGTAAAATAACATTGAGACATCCTGCAGAATTCAAAGCTAAATTTAAATTTGAAAAAGTTGGTTGATTCAATTGCAAGAGAATTAATTTGAAAACTTACGTGAGCTAAATTAATATCATCTGATGACCCTTACTAGGCAGCGTTTTTTACTGAAGTATACGATATATATATATATATACTTAATATATGTATATATATTTGTAAATCGATAATTTTGATGACCTAATTAATATATGTATGAAATTTTTGTAATATATACAGGGTGTCCCAGAAGTAACGTGCCAAACTTTAGGGAAAGGTAGGTGGGGGAGTGAGCTCCCCGATAAACAAAAAGTTTTCAGGTAAAAGTGTCACCGTTTTTAAAATATTTACATTTTTTTGAATTTAAAAAAAAATCCTGCCTGTTCATGTATTTTCTTTAACTGCATCTACAAACCTGGCTATACTTAGTAAATTTTTTTTTGTACAATACTTCCAGAAAGTTGCTTCTCCATACTCGAATGCAATGTAGTTAAAATATTTTAAGGATTCATCATAAAATTAGGACTATTTTGAGATTTTTAACTTTTTGATATTTTCTTCCCCAACTTTGACTATCTCTGGTGAAAAAAAAATTGTACTGAGCTATAACTTTACATTACATAAAAAAATTGCTCATTTAATAAAGATTTCAGAAAGGTGCCACTCTTACTGGTTCGAAAAGAAAAAAAGTTATAGCCGCTTTTGTGGGCAAAGGACTGAGACACGCTAGAATGTATTTAATAGAATTAGATTTAAGTTGCACTTGTTACCGACCAATGACATGCTAAATAGTACAAAGGTACATTATTACCTGCTCCTGACATTATTTTATGTTACTTACCGGAATTCGGACTAGAGTCTATAACAAGGGCTATATCTATCAATATTTTTTGTGAAGGAGGGGTTCACGTGAAATAAAATATACATGAGTTGTTTGAAGAAAAATTTATTCATTTATTGATAAAATATGCTCAAATTGGCGACCTTCTACTCTAATACAAGCTCGGCACCTTTTAAGAAGACGCTTTTAGAGATCTTAAACTCAATTGGGCTATCTCAGCAGCAGCTCCATTTATTTGTTCCCGCAAATGCTCTTCGTTTTGAATTGTTTTTGAATAAATTTTGTCCTTAAGACAGCCCCAGTAGAAAAAATCGAACGTAAGCTTCATATTTTTTTCTTCCACAACAAATTTACAATAAAAAAGCTACAATCAATGCCGTTATAACATTTTTAATATCTCAATTCTATCGACTAGGTGTAGGTCAAGTTAGTACTACATACCATATTTTTATAAAAACTGAGAGCTACAAATATTTTCTTTCCACAACAAATTTACAACAAGAACACTATAATCAATTCCATAGTTAACTTTTCCAATTTCGAAAAGTGTAGTGCTAACTTGACAGACATAATTTTACCTTAATGATAAAAAGATAATTTTTCAATTCTCTCGGCACACGCACAACGCAGTTAATTGCACTGCTTTATTTTTAATATAGAGATCAGGGGCCAAGCAAAGATTACCAAAAACTCATTAAATAGAACGAAGCAAGCAAAAAAACTATCAGTATTTTCCCCAAATACAAATCAGAAATACAATTTTTTCAAACCCCCTTCGATTGATAATCATATTTTAATAATTAATTTAACATGCACAATAATTTGAATTAAACTTTTTAAACAGGTGGCAACCCTCTCCCAAAACCTTAAAATTATTCTTAGCGTTCAAACTAAAGATTTCTTAAGACTCCTTCGTTTGACATCCATATTTTGATATTAGGTATAACTTGCGAATAAGTAAACTAAATTCGACATTTCAAACAGTTGGCAACCCTCTTCAAAATATTTACAAACTACTACTTTTTGAAACCCCTTTCATGTGTCAACCATATCTTGATACATATTTCTCTTACCTAATATGATTTTTTTAACAGGTGGCAACCTTCCTATAGTTAAGCTAAGAAACAAAGCTTTTCAAAACCATTTTGATTGTTACCCAGTTTGTAATAATTGATTTTTTTTAATAATTTTAATTTAATTTTTGAGCTCCTCGATAAACAAAAAATTTTCAGGTAAAAGTGTCACCATTTTTGAATTATTTAAATTTTTTGTAATTAAAAAAAAAAATCGTGCCTTTTCATGTATTTTCTTTAACTGCAACTACAAACCATGCTATTCTTAGTAAATTTTTTATGTAAAATACTTCCATATAGTTGCTTCTCCATACTCGAAGGCAATGTAGTTAAAATATATTAAGGAACCATCATAAAATTAGGACTATTTTGGGATTTTTAACTTTTTGATATTTTCTTCCCCAACTTTGACTATCTCTGGTGAAAAAAATGTACTGAGCTATAACTTTACATTACATAAGAAAATTGCTCATTTACTAAAGATTTCAGAAAGGTGCCACTCTTAGGGCCGTTTGCACCATGTCTAGTTAACGCTAACTGGAGGTACATCCTTCAGTTAAGCACGTTAACTGCTTTATCGATCACATGTTATATGATGGGTGTCGATAACGTCGATAAACATGTTTAACTGGGAGTTAGAATTAACTAGACATGGTGCAAACGGCCCTTACTGTTTCGAATAGAAAAACAAGTTATAGCCGCCTTAGTGAGCAAAGTACTGAGACACGCTAGAATGTATTTAATAGATTTAAATTTAAGTTGCTCTTGTTACCGACCAATGACATGCTAAATAGTACAAAGGTACATTATTACCTGCTCCTGATATTATTTTATGTTACTTACCGGAATTAATGAAAGTGGATTTTGCGAAATTGGGCCCTTCGAACATCGTGTTATTAATACTACTAGTGTTCGCCCAGCGGTTGAAATTCAACCGCTAAAATTAAGGATAGTTTATGTGAGTTGAGTTGAGCTGAAATAAAATTTGCTGGAATGGGTCTAAGTGGAGGGGAGTTTAGCTTAGTACTTAGCATTACATAACATAGAATAGCATTAGATTCAATAACATAACATATGTAGCATAACACATCACAATATAACATCGCACATTCTTCAGTTGTATTTCCTTTTTATCACTTTCATCCTCTCTATCTTTGTCTCTATCGCTTTTAATGTTTATGTTTATGTTTATGTTATTTATCTACACCTTCATGTTCATTCAGTTCAAGTTCAAGTTCAAGTTCACGTTCAAGTTCACGTCCACGTTCATGTTCACGTTCATGTTCACGTTCATGTT
>NW_016166293.1:0-3559 GCF_001687245.7 Rhagoletis zephyria | reverse complement strand
TTTAGGAAAAAATGGTATGTAGTGCTAACTTGACACCATACACCTAGTCGATAGAATTAAGATATCCAGTTTTTTTCTATGACATTAATTGTAGCTTTTGACTTTAAAACTTGTTGTGAAAAGAAAAAATTTGTAGCTTTCGTTTTTTTGGAAAAAATTGAGTTGACACTTTTTAGAATAAAATTTAGTATGTAGTGCTAACTTGACACCATGCACCATTGACGACAGAATTGAGATATTGAAAAGGTTACAACGATGTTGGATATTGCGCTTTCTACTCACTCCATATATACATATACTACTTAATATATATGTACATGTGTATATACATATGTAATTCCAACGTTAGTCAATACATAATTGAATTTTATTTACCAATTTAAGTATGTACATATACTCTTTATATGCCTTTTTGAATTGCTGAATATATTACTTAACTGTTTTCTTACTCATTGCTTTTCAACATAAATTCTTTTGCTCACCAAATCTTTAGTCAGTCATCGTATGATCTTTTCCAAATAAAGAACTTTTCTTTTGCGTATATCGTGTTAAATAGTTGAAGCGACTTTTATTTGCTAGACTTGAGCCAAAAGGTTATGGGCCCAGACCCATGCTAAAGCAAATAAAGTCTTCTGTCGGTGAAGTCGAATGGACGGCGATATAAAAACTATAGCAGATAATATTAACATTGCGAACTCCGGGATTCATATAAGTCCGAAAATGACGGAACCAAGAGTGTACCATATCCACCGCTTCAATGGAGAAAATTATCAGCTTTGGCGCAGGCAGATGGAGATCTATATGACCGAAAACAAATTAAAAGCTTATGTTTTGGGAAAAGTGACGAGAACGGCGACGAATGCACAAGAATGGGACGAGAAGGATGCTGAAGCACAAGCATTTATTATGAAAGGCTTGGAATTGGATCAGTTAAAGTACTTGACTAATTGCACAACGGCAGCACGGATGTGGTCTCGTCTACAGATTGTTCACTCAGAAAAGAGTGGTCAGTCCGTACAAATCTTGCTAGAAAAATTTATCAATTGCAAAATGGATGACGATGAAAACGTGTCGAACTTTATTACATTATTGAAAGACATGGATCTTGAACAAAAGGAGCCCATGATCATAGCAAAAATTTTAAGCAGCCAACCACCGAAGTTTGATCATGTTCGGACAGCGTGGTATGCAGTGCCACGTGCTGAGCAAAATCTCGATCGTCTCACAGATCACCTGATAAATGAGGAAGCTCTCATTAATGCACGCTCAAACGATGAAAGCAAAGCAGTAAAAGCGGCGTATGTACTTCAAGGCAACAAGGCAAAAAGACGACCCGGAAAGTGTAACTTTTGCGGAAAAAAAGGACATTGGGCAAAGGAATGCTATAAACGGCAGCAGACGAGCAAGCAAAGAGATCGCAACGAGAAAGCAGATAGTCACTCAATGTCAGTTCAGAAGGAGACTACAACAAAAGCTTCTGCTAATACGCTAGGCGCAGCAGCGAAACACTTATTCGTTTTGCATTCAAAGAATGCGGATGGCAAAATCAAAGATGAGTGGTACGCCGATTCTGGTGCTACTGACCATATGTCCTTTCAAGGTGAACTCTTCCATAATTTCACAGCGTTTTCAGAACGTGTATGCCAAGTTAAAGTAGGTGACGGCAGGAAGTTGGAAGTGAAGGGCGTAGGTGACATAAAAGTGCAAACGGGAACATCAAAGGAAGTTTGTTTGATTAAAGATGTTTTGCTTGTACCCAAGTTGGATCGAAATTTTATATCTGTATCAAGAGTAACAGAGAAAGGTGTAAAAGTCATATTTGCAGAAGGTGGAAAACGCGTATACTTTGAGAAAAATCGTGTGGTTATAGCTAATGGAGAGCGAGAAGACAGACTGTACAAAATGGATATAAAAGTGCTTAAAGAAAGCGAATTACATGCAGCGTCAACATCATTGCGTGTGTGGCATGAGCGTTTAGGAGACGTCAATTTTGAAACCCTAAAAGAAATGTCGAGAAAAGAAACTATTAAAGGTCTTCATATTGACTACACAGGCGAATCAAATCCTTTTTGCGAAGGTTGCGTATACGGAAAGCAGCATCGCTTCAGTTTTCCTAAATCCGGTGCGAAACGTTCTTCTAAGGCTGGTGAAGTTTTTCATGTTGATCTTTGTGGTAAGATGAGCACGCCTTCGATTGGTGGAGCTAATTATTTCATGCTTTTGAAAGATGATTATTCGAGATACAGTTTTGTTTATTTTTTGAAGTATAAAACAGATGTATTAGACAATTTGATGAAATTCAACACTGATGTGGAAGCAGATGGGCATCAGATCAAGCGTCTACGATCTGATGGAGGCCTTGAGTTCTGCAATGAGTCTGTAGAAAAATTTCTTCTGAAGAAAGGCACCAAGCACGAGATAACGACTCCGAGAGCACCTGAGCAAAATGGGTTCATAGAACGACAGAACAATAATAGAGTGCGCCAAAGCGATGTTGCATATGAAAAGTTTGCCTCAACATTTATGGGCAGAAGCTACTAATACTGCTGTATATTTAAAAAACAGAACGGCATCAGATGCCATTGGTGGAGTGACACCATATGAAAAATGGTTTGGAACGAAACCCTTAGCATCGCACCTTCGTATTTTTGGCAGTGAAGTTTATATACATATCCCAAAAGAGCAGAGAACCAAGTGGGAGAAAAATTCTATGAAGGGTGTGATGATTGGTTACAACGATGCAAGTAAAGCGTATAGAATTTACGAGCCATATGGAAGAAAGATTCTCATAAGAAGAGATGTAATTTTCAATGAATGCCATGACAGCGTACATGAAGTAAGGGAACCGAAACACACAGAACAAGAAACAAAACAAGCCGAAAATGAGTCTGAGCAAAGGGTTTATAAAAATCCAAGACTTCCAGCTCCTCGAAGTCCATACATCACACAAAAAGGCAACAAAGAGCACAACGAAACGCCCGATGAAAACAAAACAGTGGTAGAAGTTTGTATAGCTGAACTTGAACCAAAAGATTTAGAAGAAGCTTTGAAGTGTGACGAAGCAAATATGTGGCTTGCTGCGATTCGGGAAGAGATAGACGCTTTGCACAAAACAAATACTTGGACACTTGTTCCTCGCACGCCTGGCATACACGTAATTTCAAATCGCTGGGTGTTCAAAAAGAAATTTAAAGCTAATGGAGCGATAGATCGCTTCAAAGCCAGACTGTTTGTTAGAGGTTGTGCACAGAAGCATGGTGTTGATTACACCGAAGTCTTTTCACCTGTTGTACGATACGAGTCAGTTCGAGCGATTTTAGCAATTGCAGCAGCAGAGGACTTAGAAATTTTTCAATTCGACGTAAAGACTGCATTTTTACATGGCGTCGTAGAAGAAACAATTTTCATGGAGCAGCCTTACGGGTTTGAGGAGGACGACAGAATATGCTTGTTGAAGAAAGGTCTGTATGGTCTTAAGCAAGCGTCAAGGCAGTGGAACAAAAGAATTGTTGAATTTTTGGTAGCTCATGGATTTTATCAGTCTAACGCAGATACATGT
>NW_016166292.1:21810-24751 GCF_001687245.7 Rhagoletis zephyria | reverse complement strand
ATTTCATCGTCCAGCTCAAATTTAGATAAAGGTTTTGATTCGCAAATGCGCATACTTATATACATATACAGCGGAGCAACACACGATGCTTTAGTGGGAGTTTTTTTTGGGTTAATTCTCACATTTCACTCGCAACCACGGTTGCCAATTCCAATTTATTTTTTGGGCCAAACATTTAACCAAATGGCAAAAAATGGACCAATTTTTATCACATCAGGAAATTGAGAGTAGTTTATTCCTCTTTATAAAGAAAATATATCAATTCAGTTTTTATAACGATTTTTTTTATATTGCATCCAAGGTGCATTACAATTGTGTATTATTAACATTATATTATTTGAAGTTTTAAATTAGTTATAATTTGTTTCTTCTTTTAGTTTTAAAAATTAGTTTAGCAATTAAATAAAACGCATAACTTCGTTCTATTGATATTTTAATTGTCGATATTTCGACCTCAATCTAAGGTCATCTTCAGGAACTCTTNATACACGCACGTGTTAAACATCTTTTTTCGCATTTTTTATAAACTTCTTATCTTCGAATTAAAAGCAGGTGTTTTTATTCCCTACTTCAAAAATTTTCAATATATTACCTTTTTGTACCAAGGACAATAGCTGTACCGTTTGGTAGAAATCGATAAATTGGCTACCGGGATACACATACATATCTAGTCTTAAGTTGGTGACGCCACGCCCATTTTCCAAAAATTTCTGATAGTAATATTTGCTGCTAAGAGGTTATTGTAAATAATTGTTATGCGAACAAAGTTGTAATATCCTTGTGCACAAGCACGCTCGGATATAAAAGGAAAAATTCGTGTATTAAATTTCACAAAAAATTAATTTTATTAAGCTACATATATAAATACTAAATCACATTCAGTGTAACAAAAATAAATAAATAACTGCATTCAATAAAAAAGTTACATAGTGAATATGATTATTTTTTAATGGAGTTTTTTAGCACCTCTAGTTTTTTTAATTCAATTTCCCTCAACATTTCAACAACAGAGTCGTGATATCTTCTTTTTTCTTCCAGCCGTCTCTCATTCAGTTTTAATTTCTCTTCATAATACCTTTCTNCAATTAAATAGAAAAAATTGAAAACGCGAAACTATTGCATGAAGTGAAAGCGTGATAATAACCTAACCAAAGGCTTGTGAAATGGTCCATTTTAAAGAGAATTGGTCCATTTCACAAGCCTTTGGTTAGGTTATTATCACCCTTTCACGTCATGCAATAGTTTCGCGTTTTCAATTTTTTCTATTTAATTGTTGAATATTCCGCCTTATGTTGAATATCGTTATCCTCCNTTGTGGATACTGTAGGCCTGTATGAAGAAGTTGATAAATGGGTCTGTGCTGTCTGTGAGGACGATTTTGAATGGTAGGATGGTGTTGGCCCTAGGAACACTGGGTATGAGGACTGTGGTGGCTGCGATGATGACGTGGAACGGTGTGGTGGTGTTGGCTTTGGAGGCGCTATTAAAATGTGGGATAGTCCTGGCTGTAAGGATGGTGAAGAGCAGTGAGATAATATTGGCGCTGGCTTTATGAACACTTTTAATTTGTGGGATATCTGCTTTGTGGAAGCGGGACGGTGTGATGTTGCTGGCGTTGGAGATACTCCTTGCCTGTAGAATGGTGTGTGAAATATTGGTGCTGCTGAATGGTGGGAGGAGACTAGCTGTTGAGTTGCTGCTGGTTCCGAAGGAGATGGCACTGCCAGCGCTTGTGCTTGCACAGTGCCCGCATTAAGGGTGTGCTTATTGGCAAGCGCTATTACCGAAAATCTCCTCCATATAAGGGGCAACACATGGAGTAGCTCCAGTCCTTCCAGCGTTGTCCTTCGCGCACTTGAAGGCAGACAACAAAGTCCGCATTTTGCCTTCTAATGCAACCGGGGTTGTGGAAGGGTCCTATATAAAAATAAAACTAATTAAAAAAACACAAATTAAAACCACTCATTCAACTTACTGTGAAGCCTTGTGCTACCATGTCTTCCAAAACATGAGCATAGGCATTTCTTTTTTTCCTAGTGTGAAGAAACTCCTCCTTCCGGGCCAAGTAGCACTTCAGCAAACCTTTGGTTTCGACCACTGTCCACACCTTGCGTTTCCTTTAAAAAATGCTTATTAATTTCTTATATTAAATTATTTAAAAACAAAAACTAAATATTTACGATTTATCTTCTGTTGCCATTTTTGATTTTAAATTCTGTTTGCTGTTTCAAAAATGTTACATTTGAAATTGTCATGTTTGGTAGCATTGAGGGAAGCTGTTATACCCATGATACAAAAAACAAGGTAGTTCCATTGTCACTTTTTCGTCGCCATATTAACAACCTGACAATTAAGCAGATTGTGACATTTCGTGCTACCATACCTAATATCTAAAATCCTTCAAATTTTCTTATTAATGTTTTGTCGATTTAAAATTATTTTGTTCTTAAGCATAGCATAATAAGAAATAAACAAGAAATAAGTGTGAAATTCCACATTTCCTTGAAACATTTTTGCAACATGAAGCTAGCAACACAATTTTCATGACATTTTTAAATACAATGTATATTTTAAATTGTGTGAAAGCTGACAGTTTATAGAATTCAGTAGCGACGAAAACAAAGGGGGGTTAAGTGGTTAAACCTTACCCAAGCCGATCATAAAACTTGCGACGCAATTTCGGCTTATGCCTGTGGGTCTTGGCAAGAATATAATCCCTGAAGGTTTAGCTTAAAATGGTTTTCGGGATACACCCTGTGATCATGTTACTTTCCAGAAGGTGTGGCGCCCGTTTTTCTATACATATTTTCGTTGGAAAAATACCTTATCTCTGTATTCTAGGTAAATGCTTCCAGAGGTTTTTATGCGTCACCAGAATTTTAGTTTATTTGGCTTATACCGCTAGCTCTTTTGAACGGCTACGAGATTGTTTTCATATACC
>NW_016166292.1:7932-18935 GCF_001687245.7 Rhagoletis zephyria | reverse complement strand
ATTTAACCAAATGGCAAAAAATGGACCAATTTTTATCACATCAGGAAATTGAGTGTAGTTTATTCCTCTTTATAAAGAAAATATATCAATTCAGTTTTTATAACGATTTTTTTTTATATTGCATCCAAGGTGCATTACAATTGTGTATTATTAACATTAAATTATTTAAAGTTTTAAATTAGTTATAATTTGTTTCTTAATTTAGTTTTAACAATTAGTTTAGCAATTAAATAAAACGCAAAACTTCGTTCTATTGATATTTTAATTTTCGATATTTCGACCTCAATCTGAGGTCATCTTCAGGAACTCTTGATTGTGCCTGGTGGAGGATAACGATATTCAACATAAGGCGGAATATTCAACAATTAAATAGAAAAAATTGAAAACGCGAAACTATTGCATGAAGTGAAAGCGTGATAATAACCTAACCAAAGGCTTGTGAAATGGTCCATTTTAAAGAGAATTGGTCCATTTCACAAGCCTTTGGTTAGGTTATTATCACCCTTTCACGTCATGCAATAGTTTCGCGTTTTCAATTTTTTCTATTTAATTGTTGAATATTCCGCCTTATGTTGAATATCGTTATCCTCCACCAGGCACAATCAAGAGTTCCTGAAGATGACCTCAGATTGAGGTCGAAATATCGAAAATTAAAATATCAATAGAACGAAGTTTTGCGTTTTATTTAATTGCTAAACTAATTGTTAAAACTAAATTAAGAAACAAATTATAACTAATTTAAAACTTTAAATAATTTAATGTTAATAATACACAATTGTAATGCACCTTGGATGCAATATAAAAAAAAATCGTTATAAAAACTGAATTGATATATTTTCTTTATAAAGAGGAATAAACTACACTCAATTTCCTGATGTGATAAAAATTGGTCCATTTTTTGCCATTTGGTTAAATTTTTGGACCAAAAAATAAATTGGAATTGGCAACCGTGGTTGCGAGTGAAATGTGAGAATTAACCAAAAAAAAAACTCCCACTAAAGGATCGTGTGTTGCTCCGCTGTATATGTACATAAGTATGTGCATTTGCGAATCAAAACCTTTATCTAAATTTGAGCTGGACGATGAAATTACGTGTGTAATTAAGTGCGTCTACGATTACGATTAATTTAATCCCAGCTTCAAAATAGTTTGAATTAGGATTGAAATAATCGTAAATCGAAGGAGCATTAGATTAAAATTATATTAAGAAAAATTAGTAGCACATGATGTAACTTTAAGCTCAACAAATATCAGTTAAAAATTAATTTTTTAGCTAATGTATGTGAATTTTACTCATTTCATAGCTCAAATCACTAGACATAAGAATTTGTATGTAAGAAAAACATGCATTTTTCAGATAGTTTTGAATTCAGCAACCTTAAGTTTACTTAGACATGAAAAAATGTTAGACTCCGCTCCCTTCTTGCTCACTCTTTATATAGTATCTTAGTATAGTATCACCCAATCATGGGCGATCAAAGCACTCGTGGTGTTACATGAAATATAACCTTTGAAATTTTATAAACTAATACCTTGTTTATACACTCAGAAAAAAAATAAAGAATTTCGTACTTAAATCAAGTCTAAATCAAGAATTTTGGTCACAAAAGTACGGTAATACCGAATATTCTTATGCGGAGTACAAAATTCTTATTTCAAGAATTTTTTTTAAATTGAAAATTCTACTTTCAAGATTGATTTTGGAAGTATTTAAGAACGTTTGGTGGTATTGCAAGAATAATATGTTCTTAGAATAAATTCATTAATTCTTAAGTTAAAACCGTTCAAGTCTTATTTTAATCCAAAATTTGTTTATTAAAATTTCTTAAAACAAGATTATTTATTCCTAAGTTAGGAATTACGCATTCTAAAATTGAATGCAAAACGCTCTTGAACCATGATTGATATAACTTAAAAGAAGCAAACATGTTCTTATTTCAAGAATAAAATCGGATTTAAAACGAGAAATTATGTTCTTCTTTCTAGAGTAATGTGAATTGTAACTAGAATATTTAATCTTGTTTTCGGCTTGCAAACTTTGCCCTGTAGGAAAATAAAAACGCAATGTATATTTTTCCCCTTTATTATTTACAGCATAGTTTAGACTTTACATTAATCATGGGTACATATAAACAGTTAATTATACATATGTTATGTATATACAGTTAGTCACAAAAGTATTATTATTTGATTTCTCTTACAAAAGTATTATTCTTTGGTTTTCATAGTAACATTTTTTCGTTTATTTTTTTTACAAATACATAGCCAATTCTACAACAAAAACCATAAACTTACATAAATCAAAATTTCAAGCTTTGAACAAAATACAAAAAAATTTCGAGCCTTCGTTGCACATGTCCACTGGCGATCAAAAGTGAGTTCATTGTTTTTTTTCTTAAATATTTGCAACGGTTTTCAAGTAAATATTTTTTTGTTATTTTTCTATAAAAATATGGGTCATGCTTTAATCAAGACCACAAAACTCAACTTTCAAACGTTATAAATAACTTAGAAAAATTCAAACCGTTTGCAAACAAAATTAAAAAAATTAACGCTATATTTTGTAAATTGCACTTGTTATATCTATGCATAAAACCGCAAAATCCATCGGAAAAAAATCATTAAAAATCAACGCAATTCTTTAGCCGCTTAAAACTTTCACTTGTTTCACTAAAATTGCATATCCGATCTATCTGCGTTTTCTAAAAATTCAGATTAAAAAGTTCAAAATTTAGACGAAAATTTCTTGAATTTTTCTACGTTCTGTATAAAGTTTGAAAGTTTGACTTATGTGGTTTCGATTAAAGCATGAACCATATTTTTGTATAAAAATAACAAAAACAAAAAAGTTTTACTTAAAAAACATTGCAAATATTAAACTAAAAACACCATGCACTCACTTTCGATTGCCAGTGTACATAAATTAATATTGTTATTCAGACATTCGATGGTCTACGAAATTAAGTTCTCGAAAAATTTCTAGGACTTTTTATTATTATATCCTTACAGATATTTCATTCTTACATATGATTTTCCATTATTTGTAGGATATATATGTAAAGGTGGACCTGTAAATTCTTCAATTGGTTTTAAATACATTTTATCAACTAAACAACCTATCTCATATGATCTTAAATGACTCCCAAATGTTTTTACCTCTACTTGTTGACAAAGTACAAAAGCATTTTCGTTATGGATAAGTAAACATTTAATTTAATATAATTCAAAACTTATTCTATTTATAGACAAATAATACTTTGCTTTACATCGTGTTCCCTTAAAAACTAACTCACTGCAAACGTTACATTTTTGAATGTCGATAATTACCAATTCACTTGTTTCACAGCGAAAGTCATCTGTTTTATTTATTTTCCAAATGTATGCGAAAATAAGAGAAATTAGTAAAAGTTTGATTACAGTTGTTTTGAATACATTGTATTTTTAACAGTTTTTGTGTTAATAAATGATCTTTTCTAAATGAACTATCAAAATTGCAGGTGCTGCAAAGATTTTTAAACAACGAAAACAAGTATACATCTTTCCGTTATTTTCTAATCAGTGTTCAAAAAGCTTACAAGTGATGTAATATTTGACGATTTGAAGTCGAACTTTGTTTCAATTTGAAAAAAAAAAAATTTTGAATAAAAAGCCAGGGGTTCTGACAAGCTTCTGGATATTTAAGATTCCTTATTTGAAATATTTTAAAACAAATATCTATGCTTTGAATGAATGAATTAAACTTAAGCAAATTATTATCAAAGTACACAAAGAAACCGCTTATATTCGTATCTGACAGCCCTTCGACAATCAAAAAAGGTTGTATGGTTAACCCTGCAGAGTAGTATTTGTTAATTACGGCATTGACCTGCCGTTGGTAATCATTCAAAGTTGGGAGCCGCAATACCAAACTTTCCTGAGAATCAATTATAGTTACTTTCTTGATTTTTTTACCGCTTTCGCTTTTGAATCTGGCGCCGGAAGGTAATACAGCATTTAGAAGAATTGTAATTAAATAGTCCTGGACATCTGTAAAACAAGGAAATAAATATTTTCATTGAAATAAATATTTGAATTGAAATGAAATGAATTAAAATTTTATTTTATATATCTTTATTATTTGACGATTTAGCTGTAGAAAGTATTTGCCTACAGTATTCGTTGCTTATGTTTTTCTCATAGTAATTAATAATTTTTGCCTTAAAAGTTTCCCACTTAGCAAGGAATAAATGTGTTTTCTCAGGATACATGAACTGAAAATCAATTTCAATCCGTAAATTTCAAACGGAAAGTACAGGGTTTATTCCAGGTATTCCATTCTGAGTTACCATAAATTGTAATAAAATGTTACCATAAAAATGGATAAATAAAATCACTACGAAAAACAAATAAACGTTTTTTCATACAAAATCAGAAGCCTGTGCATGTGACAATTTTGACCAAGCTTGAAAAAAATCCAAAGGACTCAAATTACATAGGTCTCGCTGCCTTAAATGAAAGGTTTTCTTCCATTTGTCGCAAACTTCGGCCCAATCCGCACAGTCTCTGTTTAAGGCTGTTTTATATGCTTCGGAAACCGACTCATCAACTTCTGGAGTTTGGACAATCGATCTGTTAGCATAGTTTTTATCTTTGCTCTCAGACGGCTCAGATAAACCTTGAACCTTTCGGTGCTTCGATTTTTGGTTTTTATACTTTGAATACAACCTTCCAGACGGATTGTTTTTTCCTTGCCTCGAAATGAAGTAATAGTCCTACAAAATACATGAAAATAGTCCTATTTTAAATGCAGAAAACTATGTGCATATGTATGTACAGTGGCGCTCAGCTAAATAGCACACTCTTATTTTTTTACAATATTCACAATGTTTTACGTGATAAATTTTTTTCGTTTATTTTTTATAAAAACACAGTACATTCTATAACATAAACCATATAAGTCCAAGTTTAAAACTTTGTGTACAGTTCAGGAAAATTTAACAAATTTCAAAATGATGTTACAAAAATTTTCAGCATCAACAAAATCTATTTTTACGCAACACCCTCGCGTAAAACATTGTGAATGTTGTAAAAAAATAAAAGTGTGCTATTTGGATGAGCGCCACTGTATATTAGCTAAATTTACCTGCATATTAACTTCACTGGGAAATATGGAGCATATTTCGTCCACTATGCAAGGAAAGTCCTGCACTCTAAGAATAATATTTTTTGAAATAACCTCTTCCAATCAGTGTTGCCATTTTATCCCTTTTCCTGCTAGATTTAGCCGCTTGCGATAGCAAACAGCCGGAGAAATTTCGATTTATCCGGCAGTCGATTTGTTAGCCGTTTTGCAGAAAAAAATTAGCCGTTTTTAGCCGATTTTGCTTTTGCCTTGTTTTCTTAAATTTCAAATATGTATACATGTTTCCATTTTTGACTAAGCGACCCAAAATCTATTAAAAAAATTTCATGTCAGGCAGGGTTGTATGAAATTGGGCCGATTTCGCTTATTTTTATTTTAAACGAAGAAGGGATTTTCTTCATAAAATGTNTTTCATGCCAGGCAGGGTTGTATGAAATTGGGCCGATTTCGCTTATTTTTATTTTAAACGAAGAAGGGATTTTCTTCATAAAATGTTTGTTATAAATGTCTTAATTTTAAGTGTGAAGTTTTATTCGCAAACTTAGCAAATAAGAAATTGTTTCACTGTTAAGACACTTAAGATGCGTTTGTGTCTGGAAATAGTGCCAACAAATAGAATAAATATTACATGTATATATTGTCTTCCCAGATAGCGCATATTCAATTCTGCCTAAATTACAAAACATCATTTTTGCCCACTCCCAAAGGTTTAAGGTAAGGGAAAAATTGATATTTTCAAGCACTATGTACACATATGTATTTTTTAAACAAACTTTTTTGATGAGAACTTATTTAAATTCCAAAAACCGAATGCCAACTTGAATTAAAGAAACCAATACTGAAGTGAGTCAAAATGAAAATAAAAAAGCACAAATTTCTATGTAAAGCAAAACTCTCTGGGAATCCTACCAGACATCTGCCGGTCATATGACCGGTCATCTAAATGGGAGATCTGCAGTCTTTTGGCATCATATTTTACATCAGAATTGAAGGGATTTCTGAAAAATCTGACCAGTTCTTTTGTGTAACTGTGATTTTGCATCCCTTGTCAACATATGGCCTCGGTTGATGTTAACTTAAGGTCGTTGTTTTACTGCCTTAAAATTGAAGGGAAATTTTTACAGCGTTTTTTATGTGTATTGGTTTCTATTTGAGTGTATTGAGAATCGGTCAGTCTGAAAAGGCCTTGTAGGGAAGACAATAGGTTTGTTCGTCGAAAATCCAGCGAGAATTATCACTCAAAATATCAGATAGTAAGCAAAAATGCTCCCAAATTCTCTCTCATGTAGAGAAAATTGCAATTTTCTGTACGAACGCAAATTTTAAAGTTTTTCTGCCAGCTAGTGTCCACGGTTGCATTTCAAACAAAAGAAATTTGTATAGAATTTTTAAAACTCTTTCATAGGGGCAAAAAACAGGATCTACGTGTATATATCTTGTCAGTCCGACTTTCTTCATTGCATTCCGATTAAGAATACAGTTTTTTTTGCCGAGTACCTTTTGAATCATTGGAATTAACTAAATTAATTAAGTAAACAAGTATTAACTTACATTTTTCATTTTAAAAGCGCTCCAGTTTGCAAATTTTTAAAATTAACAAAGTTGTTTATTCAAATTATCGTCGACAAAAAATCCAACCATGTGCCACAATCATATGTATTTCTTAATTGCAAATTCTTGCTGGCAAACTTTTTTCCGGCTCGAATTTGTAACTTCTCTCCAAGAAATAGTCTTTTTACTCGTGATTTATTTAAATAAAACATGTGAAATTTAGTTGAAACATTTTAACCGTTGTTAGCCGGTTTTATTTGCCAATTTAGCCGGTTCGTCCAAAAAGTTCTGGCAACACTGGTGCGAATAGCGGTCCAAAAATACTACGTTGAGCAATTTTTTAGTTTTATTTTTGTCGCGTGTGGAGTCGGTTGTTTTGTGATTGGTAAAATCGAAATAATGAGTGATATTGAAACAGAGGACAAAAGGCAAGACGACGGTCTGTTAAAATTATTAACAGATTTTAATTTGCCTGATGTGCTTCCTTATTTAAACATGGTAGTGCATTAAAATTATAACTAATATAACATACATAAATATGTATGTATACATAACTTTTGTTTGTGGAAAGTTTTTTAAGAACGTTAGGTGTCATGATTTTTGCAAAATCCCTGCCGTTGGCTTGTCCAGAGCCTTGATGTACAGATTTATTTATGCACACATATATTTCAGTTGCGCATGTGACTTTGGAAAGTTTACAGTACATGAGGAAGGAAGACTTGAAAGAAGCCATACCACCTCTTGGCCTTCGGATGGAATTCCGGGAGGAGCTCTTTATGTTAAAAAAACGAGAGGTAGTATTTCATACGCAGATGTTTTGTGATTGTCAATTCTAATTTATTTCTGAAAACATTTCACTCCTTATTAGTTTGGAATAGACGATGATACAATTTCCGTGCCATCTAAAGTGGGTGCTTGGCTAGAAACGACAACAGAAAATAAAAAGCAAATCCTAAAAAAGGTATATGTAAATTTAATATATCAGAGTGTACAGTGGCGAACAAAAATATTGGCACAGACAATTTTTCACAATATATAAAAAGATTTGTATTATAATTTTTTTCGATAATTCTTTTTTTAAATTCTAAGTATGCAGTTTTATAGCCTATTCAATTTTGGTATGACAAAGTGGAAGTTTAAAGTTGCTGCAAAATTTTTTGAAAAATTTTTTTATGCAGTTTCTTCCATAGAAAGTACAGACAACTTTTTTTGTATGGAATTCAAGTTGGCATTCGGTTTTTGGAATTTAAATAAGTTCTCATCAAAAAAGTTTGTTTAAAAAATACATATGTGTACATAGTGCTTTAAAATATCAATTTTTCCCATGATGGCAAAAATGATGTTTTGTAATTTAGGCAGAATTGAATTTGCGCTATCTGGGAAGACAATATCTACATGTAATATTTATTCTGTTTGTTGGCACTATATCCAAACACAAACGCATCTTAAGTGTCTTAACAGTGAAACAATTTCTTATTTTCTAAGTTTGCGAATAAAACTTCACACTTAAAATTAAGACATTTATAACAAACATTTTATGAAGAAAATCCCTTCTTCGTTTAAAATAAAAATAAGCGATATCGGCCCCATTTCATACAACCCTGCCTGACATGAAAATTTTTTAATAGATTTTGGGTCGCTTAGTCAAAAATTGGAAACATATTTAAAATTTAAGAAAACAAGGCAAAAGCAAAATCGGCTAAAAACGGCTAATTTTTTCCTCNTGCCTGACATGAAAATTTTTTAATAGATTTTGGGTCGCTTAGTCAAAAATTGGAAACATATTTAAAATTTAAGAAAACAAGGCAAAAGCAAAATCGGCTAAAAACGGCTAATTTTTTCCTCCAAAACGGCTAACAAATCGGCTGCCGGCTAAATCGAAATTTCTCCGGCTGTTTGCTTTCGCAACCGGCTAAATCTAGCCGGAAAACGGCTAAAATGGCAACACTGACTGCGATTGTCTGGCCGGCGTATGAAGAATGTCGCTACACTTGCACAGATCCATAAACAACAACACAGATGTGAGTACTGCTGGCACGCTGACAGCAGCGTATCCATGCCATGACTTGTAAAGAATAACGGTAGAGCGTCGTTGTATTCAACTTTTAAGATTTTTGATTCTTCTTTTAAGAATTTTGAAACCAACAATAAGAATATCTGTTATGTTCTTGATTTGAGTACACATTAGTTTCGTTCTAAGCTTATTTTTATTTAACATAAGTACATTATTCTTATTTGAAACTTTTTGCATCTTAATTTCACAAAACAAGAACGGAAAATTCTTATTCTAAGAATATTTAAGACCGTATTTATATTAAAATTTTAAAAACGAAAAAGAGTAAATTTAATCCCAGTCGGACTTATTTTTAGAACTTATTTTTCTCTGAGTGTACCAACATATAAAGCGCTTTGACTTAGTTTGATGTTATTCAAAGCTGATGCATAAACCAAATTTCAATAAGCTCTGAATTTCAAAAGTGTATTGACTCGAATTTGATTTCAAATCGGTTAGAATACAGGTATAAACACATCACTCATTCGACGCGAAGTGAAAATAGGCTGGTTTTCTTTATGAGGTGGGTTTTATCGAAGGCTGAGGTAGCTCAGCCGCTCCAGGGTTGAGTGGAGGTCCCACTAACCCCCACTGAATAAAATAAACACAGTAGTTAAATATAGCGAACACAACCACACACACACGCGGCCGTTCGGCCAGGCTGCCGGTACCCTGACGTCCACGAAGAGAGGGGAGAGAGAGAGAGCGACTAACTGGTCGGCTGTCGGCGTCGTGGCTCAGAGAGCGGAGACTGTCTAGTGGCTAGCAGTGTTGCCAGAACTTTTTGGACGAACCGGCTAAATTGGCAAATAAAACCGGCTAAAAACGGCTAAAATGTTTCAACTAAATTTCACATGTTTCATTTCAATAAATCACGCGTAAAAAGACTATTTCTTGGACAGAAGTTACAAATTCGAGCCGGAAAAAATTTTGCCGGCAAGAATTTGCAATTAGGAAAAACATGTGATTGTGGCACATGGTTGGATTTTTTGTCGACGATAATTTGAATAAACAAGTTCGTTAAATTTAAAAATGTGCAAACTGGAGCGATTTTAAAATGAAAAATGTATGTTAATACTTGTTTACTTAATTAATTTAGTTAATTCCAATGATTTGAAAGGTACTCGGCAAAAAAAACTGTATTCTTAACCGGAATGCAATCTCAACTAGAGTCGATATAGTAAACCCGACAAAGAAATTGAATCATATGTTGAAGAAAGAAAGTCGGACTGACAAGATATATACACATAGATCCTGTTTTTTGCCCCTCTAAAAGAATTTTAAAAATTCTATACAAAGTTCTTTTGTTTGAAATGCAACCGTGGACACTAGCTGGCAGAAAAGCTTGTAAATTTGCGTTCGTACAGAAAATTGCAAGTTTCTCTACATGAGAGAGAATTTGGAAGCATTTTTTCTTACTATCTGATATTTTGAGTAATAATTCCCGCTGAATTTTCGACGAACAAACCATTTGACTGACCGATTCTCAATACACTCAAATAGAAACCAATACACATAAAAAACGCTATAAAAATTTCCCTTCAATTTTAAGGCAGTAAAACAACGACCTTAAGTTAACATCAACCGAGGCCATATGTTGACAAGGGATGCAAAATCACAGTTACACAAAAGAACTGGTAAGATTTTTCAGAAATCTCTTCAATTCTGATGTAAAATATGATGCCAAAAGACTGCAGATCTCCCATTTGGATGACCGGTCATATGACCGGCAGATGTCTCGTAGGATTCCCAGAGAGTTTAGCTTTACATAAAAATGTGTGCTCTTTTATTTTCATTTCGACTCACTCGACAGTGTTAGTTCCTTTAATTCAAGCTGGCATTCGGTTTTTGGAATTTAAATGAGTTCTCAGCAAAAAAGTTTGTTTAAAAAAATACAAACACTGCCGGAACAAAGTATTGGCACAGCAAATTTTTCACAATATATGCAACAATTTTTATTATAATATTTTTCCGCCAATTTTCGCGAGAATTCGGTGCGCAAACATGCCAAAAATCGCGATCATTCATTCACTTCTCAACCTGCTTATCCAACAACCGACTTAAGTTGATTAACGCCAACTCAGCCAGCACCAGCTTCCGTAGGTAAGCACGGAGCGCATCGGGACGGCTTAGGCAGTGTAACCTCGAGCGCCCTGGCTTGTCCTGCGGGAAAGGCCGAGAGGTTGAGGGGGGCCTGTGAAAGGGGGAATACCCCTCGCACAGACCCCCAAACCCATTATTTTAAAAACGGTCTCAGTGGACAGGAGACGAACTCTA
>NW_016166292.1:0-6586 GCF_001687245.7 Rhagoletis zephyria | reverse complement strand
GAGTATTGGTGTGTACGAATGCTTTGCACTTTTGCGTGCTTCCCTTTGGTTGTTCATACGTATGGGTGTATGTATGTATGGTTGTATGTATGCATGTAGATCTGTATGTATGTATATAAATATGTAGCGTATGTATGGCTGGATGTGGATATGTATGTACGTATGTATGTACTTGTGGGTTTTATGTATGCATGTACATCTTTATACTGCCCGTTTTAAATTTGAATTATTATTAAAATAAATTTGAGTTAATGTTTGAAATATCGAAATACAACAACAAATTTTTTATACTTTTGAATACGGTTTCAGGGAGTGCGCTGTAAAGACACAGGTAAAATGCTTGAAAGAAATATGTATGTGTTAAGTCAAATTGGCTTTTTCTTAATGCGGTACTTGCGTAGGTATAAACCAGGTATACATTTTGTGATTCACGATGAGTGGAAATGGACTTTCTTTGTTTTGTGGATCAAATTCTTGTCAAAAAACTTGTTGGACTAAAAAAAACTTGTTCTACTAAGTTCTTTAATAACACACCTTTCACTTAATATGTAAAAAAAATATTGCAAATTACTTCTTGTTACAGATGGGAAAAATTTAGAAGAAATTGACGACCAAATCGAACCGGACTTGCTGTATGATAATAGTTGCACGGATAAAATAATAGGTGTTTACAATAATATATGTTTGGTTGCTGTGCATCTCAGAAACGAAATTATTTTTTTAGACCGTCAGATTAAGAAAATCCCTCTAGATAATCGTCAGATTATGGAACAGGGCGACCAGGGCATCGAGATGAAACTTCTGTATGAAAATCTGAGTTACATACTTGTTTCAAGTGAGTAACTCTGAAACGCACATCACCTTGACAAAACATTTATTATTGAAAATGTCATTACATAAGTATTTAATTAAAAGAAATTAGTATTTTTTCCGCGCACTTCTTAATTTAATGGACTACATCTTTTTTTCTGCTCCGTCCGATTTGTTGTGATATAGCACTAATTATTTCTATAATAGTTAGGATTAATATGTTATCTATTCCAGCTGCAATTATCTGCAATTCTTTTTGTAAAGTGTGATTCAACTAACAAACCTATTTTTATTCGAAAATAGTGCAAGCATTAGAAATCATAAATATTGAAGGTAATTGACTTTTAAACGACGTGGTAAAGTATAAAAGGGTGAGTTATTATTTTTTACTTCATCTTTTATTATCTGTTTCAGAAAGTAAAACCGAATTTAGCAATTGTGGCGAATTTCAACATTTTTAATTCAGTGTTAGCTGAAATTGCAATTGCAAGTAATCATGAAGTGCATAAGTGTATCGAATACCTTAAAAATAGATATTCAAACCTTACAGAAGAGTTATTGAGAAAATTTATACTGGACTAAGTAAATTTGTTTGCCTACCTTTACTAAAAAGTTACATGTTGCATAGCGAGTAAAAAAATAAATTTATGTTTTTTAACCTTGAAGTCTAAACAGTTTTACCCACCCTGAGTCACCATTTTTATATACATACTAGCCAATGCCCGCTTGCTTCGCAGCGCCTAATAAGATCTTTTGCGTTGGCCAATACAAAAATAGCGTTTAAAAGCAAAAGCGGTCTGTAAAGCAAAAATTTTTAGTTTAAATTGAAACGAATAAAGAGCAGAATCCTCCTCACACATAGGCCAAAAATAGATGGTATCACTACCTAAATACTAATCCCTTTCGATGTCATGAGTTTTACCGATGGTCTTATTTCCACCTGTGATATCTCTGCCAAGCGTTAGTAATATTCTTCTATGATCTTGCAACTTCAACATTGGTCCGTAAACCAGTTTTCATTTATATGCGGGCCAACGAAATCGGTTCATAAAGCCACCTTGCGGGTATATTTTTGGCAATCGTATTTTCCATCATGCTGGTAGCTTACATTTTGAATTTAAAAGAAATCGGTTCATAAAGCCACCTTGCGGGTATATTTTTGGCAATCGTATTTTCCATCATGCTGGTAGCTTACATTTTGAATTTAAAAGAAATCGGTTCATAAATACGATTTTTACAAATAACTCGACTACAGCGCCACCTATCAGGTATATTTTTCGCATACGTATTTATCATCGCGGAGGTAGCACACGATTTAAATTTGAACGAAATCGGTTCATAAATAGGACTTTTATAAATAACTCGACCCCAGCGCCACCTAGCGAGTTTTTTGGTTGCCTATAATAGGACCATATATGCAAGGTATAAGCTCTGAAAATTTGACTGAAATCTATGCAGTAGTTTTTGAGTTAACTCCGAACAACGAAAACGGCTATTATTTTATATATATAGATTCTGCTGTCCGTTTTTTGTATAACTCAGCTTGCACAAGGATGCAATTTGTATAGTACGAGGACTTTTTTTTACCTTTTAATAACTTTTTTAAGTTTTTTAAGGTTAGGCTTGTATGGGAGGTGTGCGTAAAAATAAACCGATTACAGCCATTTTAAGGGTGTTTGCTTATATTATCATTTACAATATATGGCCAAAATTTCGGAGTCGTGCATTCATCGCTGCACTTTTAATTAAATCTTTAAACGTTTTTGTGGGTTAGGTTTTTATGGGAGGTATGGGTTAAAGTAAATCGATTTTGCTAATTTTTTTTATGTTTATTTACTCCATTACTGTGATTATATGGACGTAATTTGGAAGTCCTTCATTCATCGGTGCTTTTTGAATGTCATTTTTAAGGCGTTTTGGAGGTTAGGTTTGTATGGGAGGTAGGCTTTAAAATAAACCGATCACACCCATTTTTCGTTATTTTTCTTGATTTATGTCCTTAGGAGCTACACACGAAAAATTAAAGCCCTACGCCTACTCCTTCTAATTTTCACCAAATAATGTATGGGGCTAAACCACTATGCGCTGGAAGGAAAACCATCACATGACCTTTTTTTCTTCCCATCATATAATATTCAAAATCCAAATCGTGTCCTATGGGCTATAACAAAACATAATTTCTATATGAGAATCCTTGCATATTTTTTGTGTAGCACAATGTTATTGAATCATGGTTATTGTTTTTATTAGTTTTTTGTTAATAATTCTATTTTAAGAACGTTTAACTTTTAGGTGTGCACATCCTTAAGTTATTTGTTTTTGTTATATATGGCCTTATGACAATTATATTCAACAATTTTATTTTATTTAAAAAGAAAAAAATTAATTTAATTAAAAAAAAAATTATTGCTAAAATGCGAACAGCATAACGCTAAGAGCTCCTCGTTGCCTTTAAAATATAATGTATAAGATAGCCGAATAAAAGAACATAAAGCAAGAAAACTGTTTTATTAATTCACCTGCTTAATGTGCCATGTACCGCTACAAATTTTTAGGTACGTTTATATTCTCTAACACTTGCACCACAGCCACCGTTTTAAATGTACTTCGTTTATACTTCTTATTAATCACATATTTTTACAACCGACCCCCTAATCCAGGGTGTGTAACGGCAGCCTCTCACGTTGCATCAACATCGGTGGCAAATCTATCACGCCAACGTTTCGTTTGTTCCGCAACCGGGTTGCTAAACATGTTGCGCAACATGTGTGAAAAGGCGAACTCATTGTTGTGGGTGTGTGTGTGAATGTACATGTAACAATGTGTCGTAGAGCAATTGGCTTTGTAAGTATGAGTGAAAGTTGGAGGAAATTTCTGCATGCAAATGCATCGGGGCACGATCGCCAAATTAGCTGTAACAAAAAATCAAGATTGAAAGCAGCCATTAAAGCATCCGGGTGTGTCTAAGAGAAGTGCTAGCGAAGTTTGTCAATTTTAAAAGTTTTTTTGATTCCCGCTTAAACGGATTCATCTACGGGATTCTAACCAGAATCCGCTTCGAATCCTGCTATTTGAGGTGAGTGGTTGCAAAGAGTTAACTGAATGCCTTGGTACAGCTAAACTTTTGGTTAATACGTGTAACTTAAAGAAAAGTGATGCAAAAAAATAAATAAATAAATAAATAATAATAATTTGATCAAAATGAAAGTTAACAGAAGTGCTGAAAAAATAAATTTAAATTAAATTAAATTAAATTAAGTTTGAAAGAAAAATAATAAAAACTCAAATAAAATTTAAATTAAATAAGATTTAATAAAATAAAATTAAATTTAATTAAACGAAATTAAATTCAAATTAGCTTAAAACGGAAGCAAATTAAAATAAGCAAAATTAAATACCTTTAAATTAAATTAAATTTAGTCAATAACAATCAAATCAAGTACTAATAATAATTACAAAGTTTCGATTACTAAACTAAAGCAATATAATAAAAGCCAAATGAAACTAATTAAAAGTCGGTGCTTGCGTATGCATACATATGTATGTATGTGCCTGTGTATGCCTGAGCACATACCCTGCAGGGAAACCGCGGACTGGTGAATAAAATTTCTAGTTCCGTACAAGATCTTTATCGCCAAATCCGAACCAGTCCTATAGTAAGTAGATCCCCACCAGTTCAAAATCAGCGAAATGTGGGACTCAAAAAAAACTATTTTATTTCTCTTTTTTCATTAGAAATTTATATCTAAAGTGACGAATTTAGAACTGGTTCGGAATTATAGAAAAAAGGATGCAGAACGGACTAGATCCTATTTGTCGAATTTAGAACTATTTCGGAACTATCGAAAAAGAGATGCAGCGGGGGGCTTGTTTACTTTACATATATATGTGTTTGGCGGCTTTTTCGTTCAAATGCACTTTCATTCTGCACTTTGCAGATGCTTTTTCATAGCTTGGTAATACAAAATCAAAATTTGTGTTAACATTTCAACATCTTGGGACCGTCTGGAATCTAAGAAATAACAGCGAACACCTCTGCAAAGTCAGCTACAGCCAAAGGTATGTAAACGTACATTTCTAACAATCATTCAAACAAATTTAATTTCAAATTGAAAAAACGTTTCTTTGAAAACAATGTACATAAAATCGCACCCGGAAGAACCGAAAAGATTGAAAAATCATGATACTTTTTTCTTTCGTCTGTCGATTTTAGAACTGGTTCGGAACTATAGAATTTAGGACTAGTTCGGAACTACCGAAAAAGGGATGCAGCGGGGGGCAATTGACACTTCCTAGAACATCGCCATGTTAAATTCGCCAGTTGCTTGCATGCAAAAGAGATTTATCGCGAACCAGTGCTGGGTCTAAACGTACTACAGGCGCACCAGTTCAGAACTAGAGATTATCCCCACAGGGTACATATTCACTTACAAACATAAACGTACTTGACCACAATAATATGCACGCGCAAGTATAACTTCAACCGTACAACAACCAAAAGTTCGCAACGACAACAAAAACAAAAAAGCAGATCGTATAAAGGGAACCAATTTTGCAGGTTGTCATCAGGCAGGAAGACCCAAGGGGCCCAGAACTTATAATTTCCGACTTAGGTCATTTTACGGTCAAGCAGTACAATTGCAATAAAGACACAGCTGATCACCTTTGCAGAAGTTAACGACCGTAATTATATAGAGGATTAAAAGTTAGGTTCCACACAGTGGAAACAGAAAGAAGGAGAGGGAGAACAACATACATACATATATACAGACGTACATACATCCGCTGATAGAGTACCGGACTTCGCACGAGAAACGCTTGAGCCAGCACTTCCACGTGCTCATGTCACGGCTCTCTGCGGATCGAGCAGATTCCAGAAAATGGAGTGACTCACCACGCCGACCACCACTATCCTCCGAGTATTTGCCTTGTTGTTGTTTTTTTTTGCACTAAGTTGGGAATAGTTTTGATGGCCCGAACTTAACCTAACTTTTGGTTAGATTACATACATATGAATGTAATTTCTTTTTGTCACTAATTTCTCGCCACAGGAATTTTTACTTACTTACTAATTTATCCACGAGCTGCATGCTCTAATTTGAAGTCAAAATAGTCGCTTTAGTTCCCAGAATTAAAAATTTGTTGGTGCATATGAGCACCATTTTCCGAGACGCAGTAGTTTTTGTTGGTAATTTTCTTTGCGCACAATTACATAGTTATTCATATATAGTTTCTTTATCGAGCTTTTATATATATTAAGTTTTTTGTCTGTAATTTAAAAATAGTCTGGTAGGCAGCCAGAAACGTGGCGATCATCACGGGCGAGTATTAATGTCTAATTGACCATTCCTAGTCCATGCGTAGTGAACCCCAAAAATATTCCCACTCAATTACTCTCGCTAGGTATTGGAAGTCTTTTGCCTTTTATTCTTTTTCAGCTGAACCATATCTTCTGTATGCAGGCGCCTACATCACACGTGAGATTGGTAAGTGCTAGAACGTAAGCTTATGTACAAAGTTACAAATAGAAATATACATACACATGAACATACCTAGTCACTTATATACATTCACTAATTGTATTCATACAAGAATACAAGTTGTAGAGAAGATAAGAGCAGGAGATTTTTGGGGATTATATACAGCGACGGGCGAAACATTAGAAACTCGCTAAACTAAATTGTGTATTTTTGAGATGGGAGATGTGTCGCACCATACTTATTTTCATCTTGTGTTACCTTTTTAATTTCTTTTTTATTAAACATTATTTTTTTTT
>NW_016166291.1:17143-24753 GCF_001687245.7 Rhagoletis zephyria | reverse complement strand
ATCTTACGTTTATTTTACGAAACACATTCGTAAAGCACTGAACAAATCGTTCGTATAAAGTACTAATGCAGAAACATGTTTCTTAAATTCGTACAACATACGAATATTTTCGTTCAATATTCTCAATTACCGGCAGTTTAAGATTTTATCATAGGTTTTGTATCGCGTGTCATTGCGGAATTAATTGTTGGCTGCTGTGAAACGTATAATATAATTTTAAATGTTTTAAAAAGGGATTTGTTGGAAAAAAAACAAAACAAAATTAAATATTAAAGCTGTGGATATACTATGCTTTTAAGCATACAATGTTTTTAACTTCGCCTACGCTGCGCCATGCGCTGCAATGTGGGGCTTGTTAAATAGGCAATTTCTCAGTTGCCTATCAACGGCAAGCCTAAGCCAGGAGCACTACTTAATCTAATTAAAACTAAGTACATGTATGACTTTTCACTGAAACTTTCTTTTCAGACGCCTTATAATTCTCCTTTAATTTATAGTCGTCAAGAAAACAAACATCGATGAAGCTGCGAATCTGTCAAGTGCCTCTACATAAAAATATTATAATGTTTAAGAAAGAAAAACCACTATTTTTGATATTCTTTCATATTTTATATCTTATTATATTTAGTTTTGTTGAGTCTCATAGTTTAACACTTTGCATCAATATACTTTATTTAATGAAGCCTAAGCAATAAAAAAATATATAGTATAGAACCTATTCGTATGCATATAAATAAAAGACTTAACTATTATTATAGATAAAATTACCTTTTTTATTAATTCTAAACTAAAGTGTAATCAGAAACTTCTTCTTCTTTCGTAGAACGTATGATTGCTTTTATTATTAACACTATAAAAAACATGACTAAAATTATAGCACAACACTTTCATTATATTTTAATCAATAATGTTAAGCGTTTTTGCAAAACGTTTTGATAAACAAAAACGCTTAAAATTAACGATAAAAACAAAATAAAAGTGTTGTGTTATAATTCGTAATATATTTTTTACAGTGTGGAGAATGAAAGGAAAATCGCACATTCTACGAAACAAGAGCAGATTTTACGAAAGTGATTTCGTTAAATATACGAATTATTTCTGTGCATTTTACAAAAATTCCGTAAAAAAATAAAGAAATAGTACGAATTTTTTTAGTAAATAGTACGAAATTCGTTAGTAAACAGTACGAAATTCTTTAGTAAATAGTACTAAATCTTTTAGTAAATAGTACGAATACATTCGTAAAATGTACTAAAAAGCTGATGCCTCATATTTTCCTAGTATGTACGAAAACGGTTTTGTACAATCAACGAAAACTATCGTGGCTCAAAATGACGAAAAATTTCGTAAAATTTACACAAGTTTTCGTTATATTTACGCAGATTTTATTTTCAGTGTACATATTTTGTTCTAGTGATACTGGTAATTGACTTAGTTATGAAATTTTTACACAACCTGGAAGAAAATGCAGCGGTCATTTCAACATTGGCTTCGGTTAAAAATATTTAAATAATTGAAAAACTAATATCTTGCCTCACCTTTGATAATGAATGGTGGAAGAGGGTGCTCTTCCGACTCGAGTACTTGGCCACTCTCCAGCATAAGGCAGCCGTCGCTAACCCATGTATTCTTCCTTCGTTGTGAAATCGAAATCTAGCCCATTCTTGAAGAAAAATTTTACGAAAGAGAGCTTATCTTTCCTATAGAGGATGGGCTTCACCCCATTTGCTTCTCGCCTTTTGCATTTGCATTTCATTTTCAAAGTAAAGTTATTTATAAATTAGGGCTGTGCGATTATTTGATTACTCGACCAAGGTGGGTAATCAGTTTTCCGGTTAATCAATTACTCGATTAATCAAGATTTCGATTACTTAAAACGATGATTAATCGAGTTACTTGATATATGATTACTCGAAAAAATTAATTTTTGTTCGTTAAATGAGTTTGCTTTAGAAAATACTTATTTTCTTTTTTACATTCTGTACATGAAAAAATTATTTTTTGAAAACAGAAACGTTGTTTTCAAAGTATCAAGGAACTTCAACTGCTTTATATGTAAAAAGTACTTTGAAATGTTGATTACTCATTTTACTCATAATGTTGACTAATTATAAAGCAAATTGCTCATATATTTTTGTTTTTGGTTAATCGGAATCTTGGTTACTCGAGTAATTGAACTTTCGAGTAATCATAATTTCCAATAAATCGAATAATTGAGTTATTTACTTTATGATTAATTAAAATTTTGAATAATCACTTAATCGCACAGCCCTATTACAAATATATATACGAGTCAAACAATCATAAAATATTTGCTTTTAAAAACTTGAAATAAGCTTTTTGCTATACACATTTAATTTACGCATGTAAAACTAATCTTATTGGAAGTTTTTTCCAAAAACTCCTTACATTAGACTAAAACTATTAAAAACAGTCACTATTCCATTTACAAATTGGAAGGGGTGAAAAAGCAAAGCAATCTGATTTTTTTTCCTTTTTGCGTTTGCTTTGAGAATACTTGCAAGTACGAGTATTATCTATACTTTTTTGCAAGTATGAGTACTGGCATCGATTCTTTTTTAGAGTATTCTATAAAAGTACTAGTATCGACTTTTTTCTAAAAAGTTCTATCACTAGATGTGCCACGCCCCCTTTTCCAATTCCGCCAATTTTTTTCCCATGAGTNCTCTTCCGACTCGAGTACTTGGCCACTCTCCAGCATAAGGCAGCCGTCGCTAACCCATGTATTCTTCCTTCGTTGTGAAATCGAAATCTAGCCCATTCTTGAAGAAAAATTTTACGAAAGAGAGCTTATCTTTCCTATAGAGGATGGGCTTCACCCCATTTGCTTCTCGCCTTTTGCATTTGCATTTCATTTTCAAAGTAAAGTTATTTATAAATTAGGGCTGTGCGATTATTTGATTACTCGACCAAGGTGGGTAATCAGTTTTCCGGTTAATCAATTACTCGATTAATCAAGATTTCGATTACTTAAAACGATGATTAATCGAGTTACTTGATATATGATTACTCGAAAAAATTAATTTTTGTTCGTTAAATGAGTTTGCTTTAGAAAATACTTATTTTCTTTTTTACATTCTGTACATGAAAAAATTATTTTTTGAAAACAGAAACGTTGTTTTCAAAGTATCAAGGAACTTCAACTGCTTTATATGTAAAAAGTACTTTGAAATGTTGATTACTCATTTTACTCATAATGTTGACTAATTATAAAGCAAATTGCTCATATATTTTTGTTTTTGGTTAATCGGAATCTTGGTTACTCGAGTAATTGAACTTTCGAGTAATCATAATTTCCAATAAATCGAATAATTGAGTTATTTACTTTATGATTAATTAAAATTTTGAATAATCACTTAATCGCACAGCCCTATTACAAATATATATACGCGTCAAACAATCATAAAATATTTGCTTTTAAAAACTTGAAATAAGCTTTTTGCTATACACATTTAATTTACGCATGTAAAACTAATCTTATTGGAAGTTTTTTCCAAAAACTCCTTACATTAGACTAAAACTATTAAAAACAGTCACTATTCCATTTACAAATTGGAAGGGGTGAAAAAGCAAAGCAATCTGATTTTTTTTCCTTTTTGCGTTTGCTTTGAGAATACTTGCAAGTACGAGTATTATCTATACTTTTTTGCAAGTATGAGTACTGGCATCGATTCTTTTTTAGAGTATTCTATAAAAGTACTAGTATCGACTTTTTTCTAAAAAGTTCTATCACTAGATGTGCCACGCCCCCTTTTCCAATTCCGCCAATTTTTTTCCCATGAGTATGGAATTAATTTCATTTGTCTCAACACCAAGTTCCAGTACTCTACCACAAACATTTTAAGAGATATACAACATGAAACATTTAGTTAGTATGGGAGGGGCCACGCCCCCTTTTCCAGTACTGCCGATTTTTCTCTATACATATAACCGTGTCGCGGTTCAAAAGTTATATGGTAATAAACAAACAGACATTCACATTTATATATGAAATATACATATATATTTAAATTGCATGTTACCTGCAGTGGAGTTCGAGTCCTGACCCTCTCTTGATATCAACAAATTTTGGCAAGCATCTTTGCGCACTCAGCTACAGCCAGACATATGAATGTGCTTTCAAATATTGAATTTCCATCAACACCACAGCATGCGATTTGTAGGGATGAACACTAGGGTGGTCCAAAAACAGTAAAAACGTAATTGTAATGCTCTCACCCCTAGAATTGTTCTATATCGAAAAAAAGTATACCCCTATTTTTTTATTTTGAAACCAAAAAATATTTAGAGGTCGCTCAAAGGGCTCAAAGTTTTCCATGTATTTTTATATAGGGAAAATAAATTTTTTTCGTAGAAATTGTANCTTAATCGCACAGCCCTATTACAAATATATATACGAGTCAAACAATCATAAAATATTTGCTTTTAAAAACTTGAAATAAGCTTTTTGCTATACACATTTAATTTACGCATGTAAAACTAATCTTATTGGAAGTTTTTTCCAAAAACTCCTTACATTAGACTAAAACTATTAAAAACAGTCACTATTCCATTTACAAATTGGAAGGGGTGAAAAAGCAAAGCAATCTGATTTTTTTTCCTTTTTGCGTTTGCTTTGAGAATACTTGCAAGTACGAGTATTATCTATACTTTTTTGCAAGTATGAGTACTGGCATCGATTCTTTTTTAGAGTATTCTATAAAAGTACTAGTATCGACTTTTTTCTAAAAAGTTCTATCACTAGATGTGCCACGCCCCCTTTTCCAATTCCGCCAATTTTTTTCCCATGAGTATGGAATTAATTTCATTTGTCTCAACACCAAGTTCCAGTACTCTACCACAAACATTTTAAGAGATATACAACATGAAACATTTAGTTAGTATGGGAGGGGCCACGCCCCCTTTTCCAGTACTGCCGATTTTTCTCTATACATATAACCGTGTCGCGGTTCAAAAGTTATATGGTAATAAACAAACAGACATTCACATTTATATATGAAATATACATATATATTTAAATTGCATGTTACCTGCAGTGGAGTTCGAGTCCTGACCCTCTCTTGATATCAACAAATTTTGGCAAGCATCTTTGCGCACTCAGCTACAGCCAGTCATATGAATGTGCTTTCAAATATTGAATTTCCATCAACACCACAGCATGCGATTTGTAGGGATGAACACTAGGGTGGTCCAAAAACAGTAAAAACGTAATTGTAATGCTCTCACCCCTAGAATTGTTCTATATCGAAAAAAAGTATACCCCTATTTTTTTATTTTGAAACCAAAAAATATTTAGAGGTCGCTCAAAGGGCTCAAAGTTTTCCATGTATTTTTATATAGGGAAAATAAATTTTTTTCGTAGAAATTGTATAGAATTCTTGAAAGTCAATATTTTTCGATCAGAAAACTCTGATTCTCTTCAGGAGACTGTCAATAATAATACCCAATTATTTATTTAACCATTTGGTCGCCCCATTGCATTTTTCGGGGCTTTTGTGGGTTTTGGCGGACCTATAAATTATAGTTGCAAAGAAAAATTTGTAAAATAAACAATCGGGTATTATTATTGGGAATCTTCTGCAGATAAACAGAGTTTTCTGGTAGAAAAATATTGATTTTTAACTATTCTATACCATTTCTACGAAAAGTTGTTTTTTCCCCATATAAAATACATGGTAAACTTTGGGCGCTTTAACGACCTCTAAATATTTTTTGGTTTCAAAATAAAAAAATAAGGTTATGTTTTTCCGGTATAGAACAATCCTAGGGGCTGAGAGCATAAAAATTCCGACTTTACTTTTTCACATGCATTTTTGGAACACCCTAATGCATACCCCGCAGTTAAATTTAGAGACAGTCTGACAAAGCGCTAGTTCCGAACTACATATATCAGAATTATCTCTGAACTAGTGCAAAACGGATGCAGAGCGGGACAGTTGAAACGTGCGGTGTAAATGTGCAAATGCTCACTACTCGCACAATACGAAAGTAGCTCAGCGAGAAGTCCTTCGACTCAAGCATCTTTGGTCGCGAGTTCAAATCGCGGTGGAGGCAGTTGTGAGTTTTCAAATTTAATGAATTTAAATTGTTCCGTGCAGCTAACAATATATTTTTTTTAAAGAAATAAGCTACAGAAATAGAATCTGTAAAAGAATATAAAAACCGAATCTTAAAAACGTTTTAATTCTTGCATCTTTTCGTACGTAGGTTACTTTTTGCATTCCCAAACATAACCTTTTCCCACTGGGATGTAGACTTATGGAGTTTTCTTTTCTCGAAAAAAAAATCACCTTCTTATATTATTTGTCCAGAAATTTAAGCTACTAGCTTATTTTGTATGGAGACTTACCCAACATAATTATATTGGCTTATGAAAAGCTATCTTGGCTTGTATATTGAACAAGAGGTATTGCCATTCAGCATCAGAAATTTTCTCCTTCAGCCAATCAGAAAGAGGCAAAAACTTGACACTATTTGCAGTCAAACAACTGTCAAAATTAGACTAACATAGGAAATAAGCTAATTTCGTTTTATTTGACCAAGATTTAGCTATTTTCAGTGTTGCCATTTAATTCATTTTCCGGCTAGATTTAGCCGGTTGCCCAAAAAAATTATCCGTTTTTGGCCGATATTGCTAGTTGCAATATTTTCTTAGAATTTATATATATGTATAAGATTCCTATCTTTTTTGTCCGATCAGTTCAAATTTATTTTATTTTATGTTTGTAGGCTAGTCTGATCTTTTCAGTTCTGGTGCGAATAAAACTACTTTATTCCACTTTTCACCCGACGTTTCGCTAAAACTTTTTTAGCATCCTCAGGGGTAGTGTTTATTTTATCTGTTGCAACAAATATACAAAAATACAAAAAACACACACATTAAGTATTAACCGAAAAAACAAAAATGTATACATATATAACAACAAATTGAATTTAATGACAAACCAACTCACATTGTTGAGATATTCAAACATAGATATGTATATGTATAAATACTTAATCACTAAAAAAGAAAATATATCCANTCAGCGAGAAGTCCTTCGACTCAAGCATCTTTGGTCGCGAGTTCAAATCGCGGTGGAGGCAGTTGTGAGTTTTCAAATTTAATGAATTTAAATTGTTCCGTGCAGCTAACAATATATTTTTTTTAAAGAAATAAGCTACAGAAATAGAATCTGTAAAAGAATATAAAAACCGAATCTTAAAAACGTTTTAATTCTTGCATCTTTTCGTACGTAGGTTACTTTTTGCATTCCCAAACATAACCTTTTCCCACTGGGATGTAGACTTATGGAGTTTTCTTTTCTCGAAAAAAAAATCACCTTCTTATATTATTTGTCCAGAAATTTAAGCTACTAGCTTATTTTGTATGGAGACTTACCCAACATAATTATATTGGCTTATGAAAAGCTATCTTGGCTTGTATATTGAACAAGAGGTATTGCCATTCAGCATCAGAAATTTTCTCCTTCAGCCAATCAGAAAGAGGCAAAAACTTGACACTATTTGCAGTCAAACAACTGTCAAAATTAGACTAACATAGGAAATAAGCTAATTTCGTTTTATTTGACCAAGATTTAGCTATTTTC
>NW_016166291.1:10213-13780 GCF_001687245.7 Rhagoletis zephyria | reverse complement strand
GATTAAACAAGGGGTTCCACAAGGTGGTGTTCTCTCCCCCTTACTATTTAACTTCTACATCTCGAAACTTCCTCAACAACCTGAGGGAGTTTCCCTGATCTCATACGCTGACGATTGCTCGATTTTGGCGTCCGCCTTTCTCGCTTATTCACTGCAAGGAGCCTAACACTCCCCCCAACGAAATCAACGGCGACCCTCTTCACCACCTGGACGAAGGAGGTCAGGCTAGAGTTAGGTATACACGTCGATGGCACACCAATACCGACTGTAAACAACCCGAAAATCTTAGGGGTCACCTTCGATAGCCTGCTTTCCTACTCCACGCACACAACCGCAATTGTCAATAAAGTACAGAGCCGCAACAAGGTCCTCAAGTCGCTCGCCGGCAGCACTTGGGGCAAAGACAAAGAAACGTTGCTGGCAACATACAAGGCAATTGGCCGGCCGGTTCTAAACTATGCTGCGCCAGTTTGGACGCCGGGGACTAGTTGGACGCAGTGGACGAAGCTACAGACTTGTCAGGACGCCGCACTCCGGACAGCGACTGGGTGCCTTCTGATGACGCCTGAGCACCACCTGCACAGCGAGGCCCAAGTGCTCCCCGTTAAGGAACACAACAAAATGCTCTGTGAGCAATTTCTGGTAGGGTGTCACAGAAGTGAACACCCTAACAGGCCGTTGCTTCAGGAGGAGCCTCCGCCCAGGCACGTCAGGGGGCACCTATTCGTGTACAAGGACGCAGTCCAACAGTACGTAGACCATCCATTGGACCCGACGACATACAGACGAGCCATCAACGACATTCATAGAGAGTCAGTTACTACCTACCTCGACTCTCGACCTATGAATGCCGTAATACGAGCCCAATCACCACCTGTAGAAGAGACGGAGCTTTAACTGCCACGAGAGACCCGCGTTACCCTGGCTCAATTACGGTCTGGATACTGTAGCCGCCTTAACAGCTACCTGTTCAGACTCGACCCCAATATCCTCAATGAATGCCCGGCATGTGGAGAGTCCCCCCACGACACCAACCACCTCTTTACATGCCAGCTCAATCCGACTCAACTAACACCCCTCTCCCTCTGGTCCGAACCCATCGAAACAGCTCGTTTTCTGGGCCTCCCGTTAGTTGAGCTTGACGACAATGATTGAACGTAGACCCGAAAAAGGCGGGGCTTAGTAGTGCCGCTACAACAACAACAACTAATAAAGAAAAATGTTTAAAAATCGGCTGGAGAAGGGCATAGTATTGCTCTTTTCATTGAAAAAATACGTAAATTTTTCAAAAAACTTTAATTTTCCTTGCGCTCTTATTTGATCGTGAGGCAATAAAAAAAAAACTATTTTATCTTTATAAAAAAGTACATAAAATCAGTTTTCCAAAAGTCATAAGTAAATTTAAATCGAATAAAAAGTGGTTTAGTAATGCTTTATTTAGTGATAAACGCAGTAATGCAAAGCATCAGTCTCTTTTATTTTTGAACCGTAGAAGATAAAAGTATACAGTTTGCGCAACTTCATTAAAAATTGGTATTTCTTCAAGGTTGCGTATAATGGATATTGGTATGAGTTAGGATTTGGAAATAAGAGAGACTGATAATTTGCATTACTCCTTTTATGAAGTCAGCCTATATCTGTGTTTTCCTTTTTTGCTAAAACGGTTGTGCCAGATTAATTAATTTATTTATTATTACAGAGTAACAGTAATGGTAAAAAAATGGAAAAAATGTGACTAAATATTTGGAGTAGTAGTAGGAGCGGATGAAGAAGGCAATTTTTAGTACGAAAAGAAGCAAAATATTTTACACATAAACAAACCTCACATTTTGCACAGGCTACTCGTCCTATAGTTTTACATGCTTCACCAGCACAACGAAGTTTTTTTGTCAATTTTTATGGGTCAGTGGAGTAGTCACAAAAATATTTTAAAAGGTCCCAGTGTGGAGACCCCTGAGGCTAGGTAGCGTCAAGCTGCCAATTAGAGACCACACAAAGCCTTTGGGAGTAATGTTCGATAGTAAGCTGCTGTGGGTGCGCAATGTTGAGGAAAGGGAGAGAAAAACCAGTAATGCCCTTTACGCATGTAAAAGAATGCTGGGAGTCACTTGGGGTCTGCCACCTGCACACAGCCATAGTCAGACCAATACTTCTTTATAGCGCTTTGATGTGCTAGAATGCCGCAAAAAGTTCTTATGCCTCGGACCAATGGAGAAGGTTCAGCCCCTGTGCAACGCGGGAGCGCTGAGGTCCACTTCAACGGCTGCTCTTTAAAAATCCTCAGTTTACCGCCCATTGGCCGTTTTGCGGAAAACCGTGCAGCGAAATCCGCACGTAGATTGACGGCCATAGAGAAATTAAATTTTAAAACCTTTGGGCGCAGCTTACTTGGGGCGGGAAGCACAAGCAGCACAGACTTCATGGCACCTAGCTTTAAGTGGAAACAATTGAGAAGGAGGGATGGCGCAAGAGAATGAAACCTAGTCATAGATCCCTAAACATTTTCACGGACGGCTCTAAAATGGTGACGGGAGTGGGTGCCGGGATTTACTGCCGGGAACTGAACGTCAGGCGGGCAGTTAAGCTACCTGACCATTGCAGCATATTTCAAGCAAAGGTTTTCGCAATGAGGATAGCTTCAGAGCTAGCCTACACCGAAACGACAATCAATTCAAAATTAAACCTATACCAGGCGGCAATTAAGGTAGTTTCCTTATATAGTATTTCATCCACAGTGTCGTACCTATTGGGTACCCGGTCACAAGGGAATCTAGGGTAATGAAATAGCAGATGAGACTGCCAAAAACGCCACCAGTCTGCCCTGGAACAGAAAAACGACATTTGCATACCACTTCAACACTTGTACAATGAAATATGGAATGAGTTAACCAGCTAGCGAACATTTCAAAATTAGGTAAAAAGAGGAACAGTTCACAATACGCCCCGTGTTGCCATATGGCAACGGACTTAAAAAACTCTTAAATTATATAACATGCACGATTGTTTTTTATTGTTACTTGTTACCAATAGAGTCACTAATGTTTTAACTATTTTTTGTCACTGTTACATTTTGTAAAAAAAACACTTCCCATTCATGTTTCATTCATGTTTACTTCTTCATATATGACATTTTGATGGTTTTCTGCCACTTCTAAGGACACACTTGTATTACACTCGATAGACAGCAAAGATCTGACGGAAGCGTAAGCGTTTCGAAAGATACGACGTTTAGCAATTAGCTATCGTACATATAAGCATTTTGAAGTAAGCGGTTTTGGTTTTACACCCTCTTAAACCTGATGTTTTTTGCGTTGCCCTATGGCAACACGGGGTCAATTTGGGTTAATTTTAGTACCGTTTTCGATTATGTACGTACATATATGTATACATACACATAGACTAACTATAGTTTTTTGATAGCATATCGCGCTGCTTCTATATTTGTTATTTTTATACCCGAGCGCACTTGTGCACAAGGGTATATTAATTTTGTTCACATAACGGTTGTTTGTAACAGCCAAAACGAATCGAGATAGATATAGACAAATGTATACATAAATGATCAGG
>NW_016166291.1:8666-10191 GCF_001687245.7 Rhagoletis zephyria | reverse complement strand
CAATGGACATTTTTGCAAGAAAATGTCAATATTACATTTCGTGGAACTGATAAAATTGGCGCTTTTGGATCACTATTCAATGAAAGCACTAAAAATAGTAGTAGTCTAGCCTGATAAAGGTATATATTGCTTAAATTTCTCAGTTCATCCGCATTCTTACATGAACGCACCTTGCAGTGGCGATGAGGCCCGTAGCAAATTCTTTGACAGATAATCCGCTCTTTAAAATACAGTTATGCGAGTTTTATTTATGTACAGTATGTAGTAAATAAAACTAATTATTGAAATCGGATCTCGGGGTTATGCGGTAGCATGCATAAAAGAAGAAAAAATATTCCGACAAATTGATAACCTCCCCCTTTTTTGGAGTCGGTTAGAAATGTTTGAGTTCTTTGTTAATTTTATGTAAATAGATTACAGTTTATGAAAGTTTAAAATGTTTATTTATTTATTACAGTATTTTTCTTCTTATTTGGCGCTGTAACCGCTGAAGCGATTTTGGCCGAGTTCAAAAAAGCACGCCAGTCGTTTCTTTTCTGTGCCAACTGGCGCCAATGGGAAATACCAAGTGAAGCCAAGTCCTTCTCCACCTGGTCTTTCCATCTCAGTGGGGGCCTTCCTCTTCCTCTGCTACCACCAGCGGGTTCCGAGTTGAATACCTTCCAGCTCTGAAAGTTATAGGGTCAAATAAGAATAAGAAGAATGTAATAAATAAGTAAACATTTTAAACTTTTATAAATTGCAATTTATTTACATAAAATTAACAAAGAACTCAAACATTTCTAACCGACTTCAAAAAAAGGGGGAGGTTATCAATTCGTCGGAATATTTTTTTTTTCTTTTTTTAAGTATGCTACCGTATATGCTATTTGTATATGTGAATTGAAGTCGGTCGTGTTTTTTGCTTAAAAATTACTTGTTTAAATAAAAGCTCTTTAAAAACAAGATGCGCTCAACTTTCAAAAGTAATAAAAAATGTTAAAAAAGGAATTAAAAATAAATAAATTAAGTTCATGAAGTTTTTGCACTTTTATATTCATTTCCTTCGATTTATGGTTTCTGGTTTTCGATAGAGATGGTGATTTTTCACTGTTGCCTAATTTTTGTAATATTTCGAATACCGAAAAAACTAACTGAACTGTATTTTTAATATGTAGCCCAATTTGGTGGAACGAATTCCAAGTTGGCAAATTAAATCTTCGAATTCTTGTTAAGTACATATCAGTGGTAAACTTTTTTGGGCTGTCTTCTTCTTCTTCTTTTTTGGCGCTGTAACCGCCTAAGCGATTTTGGCGGAGTTCAGCAAAGCACGCCAGTCGTTTCTCCTCTGTGCCAACTACGCCAATTGGAAACGCCAAGTGAAGCCAAGTCCTTCTCCACCTGGTCATTTTCCATGCAGTGGGGGCCTCCCTCTTCCTCTGCTACCACCAGCGGGTTCCGAGTTGAATACTTTCAGAGCTGGAGCGTCGGTGTCCATTCGAACGACATGGCCAAGCCAGCGGAGCCGCTGTATTTTAATTCGCTG
>NW_016166291.1:3004-5531 GCF_001687245.7 Rhagoletis zephyria | reverse complement strand
CCTTTCTTGTGGATTGGGCAGAGCACACTTAAATTCCAGTCGTCGGGCATGCGTTCATCTGACCATATTCTGCACAAGAGTTGATGCATGCACCTTATCAACGCCTCGTTGCCATACTTGAATAGTTCAGCTGGCAGTCTGTCAGCTTCATCAGCTTTGTTGTTTTCAGCCGCGTTATTGCTATTCGTACCTCGTCATAGTCAGGCGGTGGAACGTCGACTCCGTCGTCATCGACTGCGGGCTCGGGTTCTTCTTCTCCACAACTTTCCGTGTTGCTACCATTCAGTAGGGCTGAAAAGTGTTCGCTCCATAATTTAAGTATGCTCTGAACATCGGAAACTATTTCGCCATTGTTGTTCTTACAGGAGTATGCCCTGGTCTTGAAACCTTCCGTAAGTCACCTAACCCTCTGGCAAAATTTTCAGGTATTCTTCCAGTCGGCTAGCATTTCAAGCTCTTCGCACTCACGTATTTCAACCTCTCTCTTCTTATTGCGGCAAATACGTCTCGCTTCCCTCTTCAGATCCATATATCGGTCCCACATAGCACGCGTTGCTGCCGATCGCAGCGTGGCCCTGTATGCGGCATCTTTTTTCTCTGCAGCTACCTGACACTCCTCATCGTAGAGCTGCAAAACTATCGATGGCACTATCGATAGTATCGATAGTTTCAAATTGTCACCACTATCGATGAATGGGGTTCACTATCGCGATACTATCGGAAATCTTTTTTCATCGCGCTTTTATTCCGTTATTTGATATCAGTCATAATTCCTACTTCAAGAACTTATAATTATTTGTGCGATCTTGTAAACATATACAAAGTAAATATGTTCGACAATGTTTTTATATGTAGAGAATGAGCAACACATTTAACAAACAAACTTTCAAAAATCAACAGTAAGCCCTGGCTAATTCAAACTTGCACTTTTTACTAAAATTTAATGAACTACAAAAATTTTTACTTAAAACTTTCTAAGAATTCGAAATTTTGATGATACGAAAACTTCGTTAGATAAAATGATGAATATTAAATTAAAAAAAAAAAACAATACTAGCATGAATTCGATTTTTGTTGTTTAAAAGTAAAGCACACTAAAATTGTGAATGTAGACTAAATAAATAATTAAAAACTACCATTCATGTTTTTTCGACAAATATTACCGTACTGAGGGTCACTTATTTTTTCTCATACCGATAGTATCGATACTATCGAGTGGGGAGGCCCAATACTATCGACAATATCGTACCATTTGTTCTTTCCGGCTCGCTGAAATCCGACTACTCCTTCGGCGGCGGTACTTAATGGAAGGGAAATGTGGTTCCACTGCTCACATATGCCGGTTTGTTGAAGAGTCCTCTCTAAGAGCTAGTGTGGGAGTAGGGTAGCGAAAACACTGGCTGTCTGTTGTGATTGCAACTTTCGACGTTAAGATTTCCTTGCATATTTTGGGCACATTTTTTGCTGCACAGAGGCGGGTGCATATATTGGCTGCAACAAGATAGTGGTCCGAGTCGTTGTTTGGGCCTCGGAGTGTACGTACATCTAAAACACTGGAAGCGTGCCTTTATCACAACATGATCGATGTGGTTTTTCGTTTTTCGATCCGGAGACAGCCACGTAGCTTGATGGATCTTTTTATACCCGAGCGCACTTGTGCACAAGGGTATATTAATTTTGTTCACATGACGGTTGTTTGTAACAGCCAAAACGAATCGAGATAGATATAGACAAATGTATACATAAATGCTCAGAATGAATAGAGAAATCGATTAAGCCATGTCTGTCTGTCCGTCCGTCTGTCCGTCTGTCCGTCCGCCCGTGTACACGATAACTCGAGCAAAAATCGAGATATCTCAATGAAATTTGGTATGTCCGTTAATCCAAGGTAGGTTGGTATTGAAAATGGGCGAAATCGGACTGTAACCACGCCCACTTCCCATATAACGGTAATTTCCAGAAATACGAAAACTGCGATATTTTAGTAACTACTGAAGATAATTCTAATAAATTCACTCAAAATTGATATTTACAATAATTTCCAGACGGAAAATAAGAATATTATAAATTTTTGGAAAATGGGCGTAGCCACGCCCACTTATGCATATGTTGGTAACCGCTGCACCAATTTCTTCCAAACTTAGCACAGTTGTTGGTCTTGATACAGAATACTAAATGGTAAAAAATTTAAAAAATCAGACAATAACCACGCCCACATCCCATATAACGGTAATTTTCGGAAATACGAAAACTGCGATATTTTAGTAACTACTGAAGATTATTCACTCAAAATTGATATTTGCAACAATTTTTAGACGAAAAATAATAATATTATAAATTTTTTTAAAATGGCCGTAGCCACGCTGACCGATTTCATCCAAACTTGGCACAGTTGTTGGGCTTGGTACAGCATACCAAATGGCTGAAAATTTATATAAGGGTAGTTTAGAGAAATACGGAATCTTCGATAAATCAGTAAATATTAAAGCTAATTTATTCAAAATTGACGCTTGCAACAATTCTTTAC
>NW_016166291.1:2771-2979 GCF_001687245.7 Rhagoletis zephyria | reverse complement strand
AAATTGATATTTGCAACAATTTTTAGACGAAAAATAATAATATTATAAATTTTTTTAAAATGGCCGTAGCCACGCTGACCGATTTCATCCAAACTTGGCACAGTTGTTGGGCTTGGTACAGCATACCAAATGGCTGAAAATTTATATAAGGGTAGTTTAGAGAAATACGGAATCTTCGATAAATCAGTAAATATTAAAGCTAATTTAT
>NW_016166291.1:2291-2475 GCF_001687245.7 Rhagoletis zephyria | reverse complement strand
ATATTTTAGTAACTACTGGAATAAATTCACTCAAAATTGATATTTACAATAATTTCCAGACGGAAAATAAGAATATTATAAATTTTTGGAAAATGGGCGTAGCCACGCCCACTTATGGTTACATGTGTATATCTTGGTAACCGCTGCACCAATTTCTTCCAAACTTGGCACAGTTGTTGGCCTT
>NW_016166291.1:1630-2001 GCF_001687245.7 Rhagoletis zephyria | reverse complement strand
ATATATTTAATACTTGCGCCGGGTATTTAATGTTCGGCTCCGCCCGAACTTAGACTTTCTTACTTGTCATGTTTGAACTTAGTGTTGAATAGCCGGGCAGAGGCACCTTCCCCATTAAGGGTCCGGACATTTCAGGTGCATGCTCTCAAATCGTAGTCCTTTAAACTTTTGCCGTGGTCATCATCATTGTCTCATCTGAGGCTTTACCTTGCTTCTTCACTGGTTTTTACGTGGCGGGTTCCAAACCCAGCGCACAACCCATTGCTGGTACGGGGGTGGTTTCGCAACCAAATACACGTTTATATCGAGCCGCTTGCTCCAAGCAGACACCCGCTTTCAGCCGCACCTACTGGTGAACAGACGCTGCAGAC
>NW_016166291.1:0-1409 GCF_001687245.7 Rhagoletis zephyria | reverse complement strand
TTGGTAACCGCTGCACCAATTTCTTCCAAACTTAGCACAGTTGTTGGTCTTGATACAGAATACTAAATGGTAAAAAATTTAAAAAATCAGACAATAACCACGCCCACATCCCATATAACGGTAATTTTCGGAAATACGAAAACTGCGATATTTTAGTAACTACTGAAGATTATTCACTCAAAATTGATATTTGCAACAATTTTTAGACGAAAAATAATAATATTATAAATTTTTTTAAAATGGCCGTAGCCACGCTGACCGATTTCATCCAAACTTGGCACAGTTGTTGGGCTTGGTACAGCATACCAAATGGCTGAAAATTTATATAAGGGTAGTTTAGAGAAATACGGAATCTTCGATAAATCAGTAAATATTAAAGCTAATTTATTCAAAATTGACGCTTGCAACAATTCTTTACCAAGAAATACGTTTATGGTAAAATTTTGAAAAACGGGCGTGGCACCGCCCACTTATGATCACATATATGTATATCGGTAACCGTTCTACCAGTTTATACCAAACTCGGGATTTTTATTGTGCTTGCCACATAAAAGCAAAACGTTGAAAATTATTGAAATCGGACTAAAATTACGGCCGCTTTTCATATAACGGTAAATTTCAGAAATGCTTGAAATTTCAATACTTCGAAATTTAAGGACGCTAATTTACTTAAAATTAATACACCCCGGCTTATCATGTAGCGGTAGCTTTCGGAAAGGTGGAAAATATATATTTAATACTTGCGCCGGGTATTTAATGTTCGGCTCCGCCCGAACTTAGACTTTCTTACTTGTCATGTTTGAACTTAGTGTTGAATAGCCGGGCAGAGGCACCTTCCCCATTAAGGGTCCGGACATTTCAGGTGCATGCTCTCAAATCGTAGTCCTTTAAACTTTTGCCGTGGTCATCATCATTGTCTCATCTGAGGCTTTACCTTGCTTCTTCACTGGTTTTTACGTGGCGGGTTCCAAACCCAGCGCACAACCCATTGCTGGTACGGGGGTGGTTTCGCAACCAAATACACGTTTATATCGAGCCGCTTGCTCCAAGCAGACACCCGGTTGCAGCCGCACCTACTGGTGAACAGACGCTGCAGACGTCAGTAAGCCCTTAAACCGAATAAGTCGGAGTGAACCAACGAATCTCCCTCTCTTTCTGCCGTGACCCAAGGCTCCTCTCGGATTGGTTACCGCATCTTGCACATGGGTTGATCCCGTTGCCTAAAGTGCGCAAACGAGGTCGGTATTGAGTATAGCCGTGCACTTGTAACTGATTACCCAGCGCAACGACTATGCCCCATTGCACTCCCAGAAAGAATTCCCGACTTCGCCGGGGCCCGAAACATGGTAGTATACAGTAATAAGTTCAAACATAACAAGTAAGAAAGTCTAAGTTCGGGCGGAGCCGAA
>NW_016166290.1:12984-24759 GCF_001687245.7 Rhagoletis zephyria | reverse complement strand
TGTGCCTTTATAAAGCATGCACATTTACAGGGTTGAGTGCAACATCAAACATATTTTGCAGATTTTGTTGCATGGAACAAAAAAGCCAAAAAGTGATACCACCTTTTCGAGTTGCATATGTATTATATGTAAGTATTAATTTATTAATCTCAGCCACGGCTTCGGCTTTTCGGGGAAAAGTGCGCCATTTATCTGTCCATAGCCGTGTATATAATATACACATATGTATGTATGTATGCATATATGTATACATAAGTATGTACATACATATGTAAAGTTAATAACTTTTTCGCATTTCATATTTTCCACCTTTCCACTGATAAGCCTCAAAGTCATTGCTGCTTTACTACAGCGCAGACTGGTAGAGAGACGAGGGCGTTCACTGTTTTGCTAGGTAATAAAATTGATATCTATGTATGTACATACATACATATGTACGTATGTATCTGTGTACCTTTATGTATATTTATTGGCATTTTTCGTTCTTATCCGATCCGACGTGTTAGCTTATTCACTCACTGCATTTTTCCACAGTTTATACCTTATCTTTTTTATTTACATTTTTTTCTCCCATTGGAACCGATATGTATGTACATTAGACTGCATCACTCCCCATACAAAAAAAAANGGAAAAATATTAAGATTTAAGCGAGCTGGACCGATTTGAAAATACATACCTCGAAAATGGGAGTTTTTTATGAATAAAAATAGTTTCTTAAAGATGTTTTTTGAAAAAATCCCTTCAAATGACAAAACGGTTTAAGCTTAAACAATTTACATAAAAATATTTAAAAAAAAAATTTAAAATGAGATTTTTGATGCTATTTTTTTTACTTTTTTCAAAGATCGCTATAAGAAACCCTTGAAGAACTGAACCTAAACTCTTCCGATTTAGACTTGTGAGGTATCATTGGAAAGGTATTTTCCCACCCTTTTTATCTCTTTGCAATAAGCTCAATCGAAGTATGAAAGAGAAAGGTAGGATGTTCGAACATCATTCAAAGTTGAATTAAGATGTGTTGGTATTTGAAAACAAAAAAAAATTGGGACACGAATGACTTTTTTGGACATAAATAAATATAGTGGGAAAATACCTTCCTACCGAGATCCCAAAAGTCTAAATCAGAATAGTTTTGGCCCAGTTATTTAAGTTTTTAGTAAATCAATCTTTAAAAAAAGTAAAAAAAACAGCATCAAAAATTTCATTATTACGATTACGTTGAAAAGATTTTTAAATATTTGTATGCCTAATCAAATTTTTTAAGCCTAATCTGTTTTGTCATCTGAGGGGACTTTTTTCAAAAAGTTCTTTAAGAAACGTAAGTATTTTTATTCATAAAAACTCCATTTTTGGAGGTATTTTCAAATCGGTCCAGCTCGCTTAAATCTTAATATTTTTCCGAAATATTTTGGTGTACGTCTTAGAATATAATAAATTTTGTAAAAACCGCAACTTTGTTTGGTGATGCAGTCTAATGTACATATGTATTCAAATAAAATATTTGCAGCTTGCATGTCAACGCATCTCGACACGTTTACTTGACGGTTTTTTTTTATCCGTTAATCTCCACAACAGCTCTAGTCTTTTTCCCCTTCGTTCATAGTTTTAATTTTACATACTATTTATTAAAATTATCTTGCGAACGATGCTTTTTATCGAGGTCATATAAATACCTGGCAGCAAGCACACCTTTGGCGTTAAGAAAAGTGTTTACGTTGAAAAATGACACAGCTGCCATTTTTCCACTCACTAAATATTTGTAAACGTGAGTAAGTTTCTGTGTATGTGCGAAATGTCAATTTTATTACATTTCTGCTTGTATAAAGGGTGGTCCAACAAAACAAACATAAATTTTTTCGGTATAATATTGGTTTATTTACGGAACACGATTTCATTAATGTAGCTGTCTCACCTGATTTCGCAGTAGCGCATCCTGTTAACCCAGTTTTTCAAGACCTTGGTGATGGTTTCTGGCTCTATCTAACGAACGGCTCGATATTCACCGTAAGGGCCTCAAACGTTATGGGATTGTTGGCATAACATTGAACCTTGGCTATGTGGCGGGGCGCACAATCCTGCTGAAATTAAAGATCATGCTCTCTGAAGAGGCATTGGCTTCTCGACCATCATTTGCATTTGCGGTCTTCCGATCCCCAGATGCGGCAGTTTTGCTGGTTAACATAGCCGCTGAGATGAAAATGCGCTTCGCCAGAAAATATGATTTTTCGATCAAAATCGTTTTCAAAGAAGTTTGCATTGCACCTTATGGACCACCCTATGTTTGGAACATTTTAAATGTATTCATGCATTTTTTGCACCTTAAACGCATCAAGGGAAATTCCTGCTACGCTACTCATCCATCTTACAAATGTCGCACTTACAAACTTGCGCATGGGGAATCGTCCTCATTATGACACCACCTACTCTCATCTAGTTATGAAAATTCTTATGCGTTGTTTGTGTGTGTGGATATATGTATGTACATACATATGTATCTAGGTTTTCCTTCACTCTGCCCTATTTAAATACATATTTCCCGTGCGCTTCCTACTTTACATTCTAAATAAAATGTTCTGCCGCCTTCAGCGTTGCTTCTGTGTGTCTGTCCTTTTGTTTGTTTTCCAGCTGTTCACTTTTATCGTTTAACTTTTCCTTTCCTTTTATTCGGTATCACTTTCGTTGATTATATCAATTTAATTACCCTTTCTAACGGGATTACAATAAAAAATCCGAAAGCGTTGAAAATTTGTGTTATCCATCAATCAAGTTAAGACATCGGTGAAATTGCTGCTGAAAAGTTTGGGGAGCGAAAAATTTTTGATTTAAAATTAAATTTTTTATAACCCGCTTGTCCTATTGAAAAATATATCGTCGCTTGGCACGCAATACTTCATATTCGGCAAACGGAACACTCCTTGTAGAAGATAGTCCGAAAACTTCACAAAATATCAAAGAAAGAACTTATTTTGAATGGTTTTCTAAGACCGAGTTCAGACCGGGAAAGTTTTGTTGCTCATTTTCGGCAACTTCTCTTTCGGTGTTGTCCGTCGCATTCACACAGAGCAACTCTTTTGTACACAATTGTTGTTATCAACTGTAGACCGCCAGCTTGAATTACTCAAGAAAGAGAAAAGAGAAAGAGAGCACAAAGCGTGTTGCCCGAGCACGAGCAACTCGGTGCCCTTTCTTCGTCGCTCCCTGTCAGTCCAGAGATGTTTCTTATTTGGCGCTGTAACCGCCTAAGCGATTTTGGAAATCTCGGAAGGTCCCGAAAAATCCTGAAAAAAAATTTGCAAAGGGTCCTGAAAAGAGGCAAGAAAATTTTTTAGACAACCTAATAACCCCCAAAAAAAAAACAATCAAAAACAAAAAAGAATAGGCAAAACCTATGGATTTTTCTTGTTAAAAAGGTTAAAGTAAAATAATTTTTATTCTTGATTGCATCATGTTTTGTCTTCGAAAATGTCATGCCACTAGTTTTCAGGTAATAATAATAATTTTCGTAATAAAAAAAAAATCAGTTTAATTTAAAGTCTTTATTTTACGTAAGTTTTATTTATCGATAGTTGGCAACACTTTGCAAAAATATTTTTAGATTTAGGCGGAACAGCTCATTTAATAATGTTTTGTGACAAATATCCAAACGTAATTTCCAAACGTACTTATTACATTTAAATTTCACTTCGACTCATTTAAAGTTCACTTCCCCTTTTTGTTTGATATAAATCTTTCTACATTCTTCACCTATTCACAAAAATTTACTAGAAAACTTTACCAAATTTAACAAATAAACATTAAGTAGCAGCTCATAAAATACAAAAGACAACAACTGCAGCATTTCTTCGGCAGCCAGAAGCCGATTAAGCAACAAATATTATGACAATAACACAAACAACCACTGCTAACAGTAGCCGGCCATCAGTGTAACTCAATCGACACCTTTGCACACACATTAAAACAGCCTGCAACGAATTGAACCATAGGTCCGTCCGTCCGTTCTAGTGAATTCACCCTTTCTTCCTTCCATGTGCGCAATCTACCAGCAACCGAAACGTAGATATCTTCCGTGCATACCTACCTAAACCACCGCATGTCTGCCAAATTGTCTGCCAGTCTACTTATGCGCCCGCCGTCCATCCACTCATCCATTCGTCCAAGCGTGGCATCATTAACAGCGACCGGCATCCAACAAACGACAGCCAACAGCCGGCAATCAGCCTGCGTCCAACGAGCAACTACTGGCAACCGGTGCGGTGACCCAGCAGCAGCAATATATACACAGCATACACGACGGTTGTTGCCGTGCGCGGCTGTTCTGTTAGGTTAGAGCTTTTAGGGGCGCGCAAATGTGTCGCGTTTCTTGCGCCACCTCCCCCCTGTCATTGCACAGCCGCTCTTGCACCCTTGCGCTTTGNCCAACCAAAACGTAGATATCTTCCGTGCATACCTACCTAAACCACCGCATGTCTGCCAAAATGTCTACCAGTCTACTTATGCGCCCGCCGTCCATCCACTCATCCATTCGTCCAAGCGTGGCATCATTAACAGCAGCGACCGGCATCCAACAAACGACAGCCAACAGCCGGCAATCAGCCTACGTCCAACGAGCAACTACTGGCAACCGGTGCGGTGACCCAGCAGCAGCAATATACACAGCATACACGATGGTTGTTGCCGTGCGCGGCTGTTCTGTATGTTAGGTGAGCTTTTAGGGGCGCGCAAATGTGTCGCGTTTCTTGCGCCACCTCCACCCCAGTCACTGCACAGCCGCTCTTGCACCCTTGCGCTTTGTTTGTCTGTGTCTGAGAACNGCAACCGAAACGTAGATATCTTCCGTGCATACCTACCTAAACCACCGCATGTCTGCCAAATTGTCTGCCAGTCTACTTATGCGCCCGCCGTCCATCCACTCATCCATTCGTCCAAGCGTGGCATCATTAACAGCGACCGGCATCCAACAAACGACAGCCAACAGCCGGCAATCAGCCTGCGTCCAACGAGCAACTACTGGCAACCGGTGCGGTGACCCAGCAGCAGCAATATATACACAGCATACACGACGGTTGTTGCCGTGCGCGGCTGTTCTGTTAGGTTAGAGCTTTTAGGGGCGCGCAAATGTGTCGCGTTTCTTGCGCCACCTCCCCCCTGTCATTGCACAGCCGCTCTTGCACCCTTGCGCTTTGTTTGTCTGTGTCTGAGAACCCCTCCGCATGTCGGTCTGTTTGTCGGTTTGTTTTCCGCATTTTACAGGTCATGCTGGAAATTGAACTCTTTCTCTCGCTTTTATGTGTGTTTACTTTCGACATACCTTTTTGCAGCCGGTCGTCGGCTTTTGGTTTTTTTTTTTTTTTTGTTGCAGCACCAATCGCACACCTCTGATGGCTACACAATCAACGCCAGTAAGCTTGCCAGCCAGCAGCTGCCTACCCGTCCTACCCAGCGAGTTTTTGTTTACGCCGGTCGTTGCGTCCGTCCACTTTCCCTTCTTAGTTGGTTCTTTAGCTTTAATTTTGTTATGCATGTGCAACTTTTTTATTCTCTTTTCACCTATTCGTTTGCCAATGCATTTATGCTTCTTAACTCGCATATTTGCATTCCTTTTATTTTTAATTTTTTATATTTTTTTTTTTCATTACTAAAAATTCTATTTTTAGCTGCACGGACGGCAGCCGTCACATTTAAATATTTGCGTTTGTCCAATGCCTTCTTTCGACTGCCTGGTTGTATCTGCCTTCGCCGACGGTGCGCACGAATTACGATGCAGTTGTTGTTGCACACATTAGCAGCAACGGTGGCTCCTTAATGACATGCTAGCAATGAGCGGGAAGGCGTACGATGTTCTCTAATGATGATGAGAATGGCTTTTTAAATAACGATTTTCAATTATTTTGCTTGTATTTGCTTTAAGTAAATTTATTTAGATATGTACATATATCTCTAAAAAAGCGTACGGCAAAATAACACATAATTTAGGATAGGTGTGGGTTGGCTTTTAGAATATATTTTTGATAGATATATGTACATACAGACGGATCGTTGATGAGGAAGCTACCTCTGCCGGCTAGTTTCAAGGCTCAGAAAGCCTCGGATGCGATACCTTTCTCTTGATGAAGACCACGGCGAACTTTTAAAGGGCTACGATTTGAAAACATGCACGGAATATCCGGAGCTTCTATGAGGAAGTTGCCTCTGCCCGAATGATGTCCTTGGGAAACCTGCCTTCTAAGAAATGCATTCAAAACAAGAAATGGCATCAAAACGAGATTCTTCAACATCCCGTCTATTTTCGCCCACGCCCCGGTGGTGAAGAACGACTATGCGACCAAAGACCTCTTCTATGAGCGCTTGGAATGCATTTACTAGCGCTGTCCTCGTCATGATATAAAAATCGGCAAATTTTGCCTTCGTGGCGAAACGTCCGATAGCTTACTGGGGCTGATCGCCTTTTCCGGGGCCCAAAAAATAGTGGGATGCAGTATACCAAGTTCCATCATAAAAATGTCCATAAAGCTACGTGGCTGGCTCCAGATCGAAAAACGAAAAGCCAGTGGCTTAGACGTACATTGAATGTACGATCCGAGGTCAAAACTTTCAAATCTAATCCGTATCTTGTTGCTGCCGAAATAAGGACCCGCCTGTACATAGTAGAATTTGGCGTCCATCAACACAAAAAACTCAACTCAAATTTGAAAAGCTGCAATCACAACATACAGCCAGCTTGTTCGCCATTCGACTCGCATACTTGCACTCTGAGAGTGCGGTTCAACAAAAAGACATATGCGAGCAGTGGCATCACTTTTCCCGCTCATTATGTACCACCGCAGAAGAGGTATTTAAGTAATTGGCTTTCAGCGAGCGAAGCAGCGGAGAAAAAATATGCCGAATTCAGGCGCAACGCGAGCTGCTTTGTTTCGAATGGGGGTGGAAGTTGGAAGCGAGACATATTTTCGGTAATAAAAAGAGATGCATGAGCTCGAAAAGCTTGAAATGCTGATCGACATAAACAATGCCTGAAATTTCATCAGAAAGCTTTGCGATCAACAACATAGTAGCTGCTGGAGCTCACGGCCTGCCAACTGGGCTCTTCAAGTACGGCGGCGCAGAATTGAGGTCCATAAGGTAAGCGACCCCGCCATATGTGGGTTAAGCCACTTAAACTTCGTGTATAGGGTCTAATCGAGCAATATTTAGTGAAAGGCTAAAGCCCAACGTCCGTGAACCTTTTAAGCCTTATCAGTTTGGCCTTAGACCCGATAAATCCACCATGAACCAATTTGGTATCCCCACGAAACGACGTTGAGCAATACCACCAGCTCTGTCAGAAATGGGAAGGACTTCCACGAGCAGTTTGATATCAAACGAGGTTTCAGACCGGGCGGCAACTTGTTGCGAGCTTTCTTTAAACTATTCTAGAAAATATAATAAGAACTTCAGAACAGACTAATGATATCAACATCATCGGCCTTATGGGCAGAGAAGAGAAACTAGCGGGCTTTGTTGGACTCCGCGAAAATCGTTTAGGCGGTATGCCAAGAATACTTGAAAATGCATAAATAATTAATTGAAAATATACATATTTATCAAAATTTTTGGCCCTCATCGGAAAAAGATTTGTAGTAGCTGTCAAATAAACAAACCGATAGGAGATCATAGCTCTATCCCCTTAGATTCTACCAATTGGGTGTGAATATCATGTATTTTGGAGAGAAGGCGTTAAATCTGGCATGGAATTTTTTTTTATTAAAATGCGTGTATACATATATACAATACTCTCCGAACTGATAGTTTATTCTCCTCGCGTTGGGTATTTTTTTGTTTACGTGCTCCATTTTGAATTCCATTACGAATTCCTTTGCAGCATTCTTTTCTTCTTGCCTCATTTTAACTTGTCTTACGGCTTTCCTATTGTAGTACATACATACATATATTCATAAGTGCGCCCACACGTACATTCATACCTAAATACATACGTGTATAAGTAATCAGCGCTAGTGGCAAATTCCCATTTTTTTCGCTTGCTTTTGGTAACAAATACATACACCAAGGCCGGATTTACCTTAGGGCCAGCTATGGCCCACGAGTATGACACAAAACCGGATTGGCTAATTTTATGTATGCTCCTTAATTTGGAGAGCGATATCCTTCGCGATATGAATTTCTATGATTTCATAAATACTTTTGTTAATAAAAAATCGCGTAACATTTCTCTAAGTTAAGACAGTTAAAAGTACTTGCGGGTAAGCAAAATTATAAATTTGTAATAAACATATTAAAAAAATCATTATATGAATCTTTTTCCAAGATTTTAACAATTAAAAAAATTTTGAGGCCCCCACTGGGCCATGGGGCCAGCAGTCTCAAAATTCTAAAACCGGCCCTGAAATACCCCTACATACAAACACCAATATTTAAAGTTGTTTTTGTTCGGTGCTCCCGCACCGAACGTGACTGCTTGCTCCCGTTCTCATTTTACGATTCCTGTGATGGTTTCGTTATGGTTGCATTTTTTCATCTCACCCATAATGGTTTTGCTTTTTTTCTGATACATACATATTTACCACTTTTTTTTGTTGTTGTGTTGTCCGCATTTTTAGTGCTATTGGCGGATTGCTTTAACACTGGTGCGGTTGGTTGCTGTTGTTTCCGTGTTCGGGAATCATGGGTATTTTTAGTGACGTCATTGGTTTATTTAGTACTTTTTTCATTGAGTGCCTTAACTGCTTGAACTGCTTGTTCTTGTTGCTTCCATTCTTCTCCGGCCTCTGGCTCGCATTGCTGTTGTTATTGCTGCCGGCATGTTATTTTTGGCCGCGACTGCCTGCCAGAGTTGTCACATTGTTGTGCTACATTTATTTGAGTATATTTTTAAATTTTTGCAGTGATTCATTTGTTGTTTTTATACGACTGAGTTTTGTTTTCAGAAATGCCTTTTTGAGATCTGCGCGCTCCATATGCGATTGCATAACTCAGTTGCAAGTCGAAAACTTTTCGCATCTCAGTCTTGTACATATCTACATTGTACAGTCTTGTATGTATGTATGCCTTAGTTAAGTTTTTATTATCATGCATATTACATAATTAATTATTTTTGACCTAAATATTAATATTTTTTCTATTTACTTACAGGTAATTCAAAAACTTAATGGAGAAAATGTTCTTATAAATATGTAGAGGTAAGCTTCAATTAATAATCATGATTTATGATTTGTTCAAATAATAAAGCGCATAATAAATATTATGGAAAATTATTGGGCTTTGTCCGAATCCTGACAAAAAACTTTTTACATTTGCTAATTAAATCACCAATTGAGTTTGTATGTATTAAACCAATCGCATGTGACTACTAAACAATTTTCGTCCCAATTTTTACTTTCGTACCAATAGGCCTCAATTAAAAATTTTACAAATTTTGCAAACGTACTTCATAAGTGTGAAATGGTCCTTAGACCTTCCAGCGCGATTACGAGAAAACGTGCTAACAACATTAAGACTTGGCTTCATACTATTGAATATTTATGTATTTAAAAATACAAAAACGGAAAAAGGTTCCAAGCATAATGTTGCAAGTTTGGGATTTGGGGTTCAGTAAATGTCGGAAACTATTATAAAGCAGAACTGAATTTCTGAATCTTTGTTATTACCCGAAAGAACAAGTTCTGACATTTACTCTTTAAAAAATAATTTCATTCAAATGTTGGTCGCATACAGAACATAACCGTCAATGACGAGCGCTACCGCACCATGGTACCGCATGGGAAATTGGACTTTCCCCGAATGAACCACCTACCTTAAAAAGTAAATGTCAAAGATTGTTCTTTTGGGCAATAATAAAGATTTCAATATACAGTTCTGTTTTAAGTATTTTATTTAAAATTAAAAAAAAAAACAAAGGTCTTAATGGATCACCCCTTAAATAAAATATTGTATGGGGGACAATCTGTCGCGTCCGTTATAACATTTTAATTCAAAATAAAACCAACAACGAATTGGTTCTGATTAAATATCGATTTGTCTTTATTATCCCTAATTTGACTTCATTTAAAAAAATGTTTGGGAAAGGAAAACCTCGCAGGATTCGCAGATTTGGCTGAAACCACCTCTGTTTTTGCCGAGTCCTTTTTGACCTCCTTTTCATCGATTTTCTCGACACCAGTGTACCAAGCGCACCAAAAAAGTTTGGGACGGTATAAAAGCTAAAAAATAACGAAAAATTTATAAGTGACTTCCGTTTTTCTATGATTTATTTAACTTTACAAGTCGTACGAATGGCACTCCGACATCATGGAAAAACCCATACCTACATATGTATGCATATTTTTCTATTGTCATCTTGTTGCATATTTTCAGCTTTTTTACTCTATTTAATACAGTAAATACATACATACATATGTACGTATTATCTACATATGGGCCATTCCAGCGAAGACGACACCTCACTTAAGAAAATAAATTAAATAAATTGTGTTTAAATCTGTAAAAACAGTAAAGCACTTAAACTAATTCTTTAGAAATAGATTTGTATGGATTTATTTTTCACTATTTTCTTTATTTTACTGTTAGAAATACATATCGAGGACTTATATTCAATATCCTCTATCTGCAATTTTCATAAAAACTACTTTGTGATGTTAGAACCCATCTGGCTATTACCTGGGTATCACTGATGTTAATTCTGACTTTGCAATTTAATAGTAAATTCTTCTGTCAAGGGTTGTACAAGGTCAGTATTAATATCACCGATGACAGTTAAGTCTTAGGTATTGAATATAAGCCTACGATATATAATATGCTGTAATATTTTTGCATCACGTTTTCAAGGAATTCCTCTTGTACTGCAGGTGACAATGCAAAGAATAATTATCCAAAAAGAAAGAACAATTCATGAATGTTAAAGTGGTGGTGAGTTATTAGAAAAATACATTTATTGTGAAAAGCTATAAGAGTTAAAAAAAAAAATGATTTTTGGATATCCCACACGTTACAGCAAAGTATGTATTTTTTAATGTAACACACGAATTCTTAAGTTTCCCATTGTTTCAAATTATAATAAATTTTCACATCTAACCAGCAGTTTTCAATTTACTCACGTCACAAAATGTTGTCCTACCCGTCGCAAGTTAAAATGGTTTTTTTGTGTACTTAAAAATATAACAATGCCATTAAAGAATGGTACTTAACATTCTGCTAACTACATTCTAGAAAGCCAATATGAACGAAATATTTACAGTTTGTATAACCCTTAGCCACCTAACGTCTTTTTTAGACACTCTACTACCTAACGTCGGTCAAGGTGACCCCTTACTTAATTTTAGTGTTTAAAGTATAAATATAATAATAAAACACGCAAAAACCGCACATAACTCTTTTGTACCTTTTATTTAATTAATATTAACAAAAAATTAACTTAAAAGAAGTTTCATACTTCAATAACATTTTTTATTCATTGTTATACGAATTTTGTAAGAAAACGTAGATACTTTTATAAAATGAGATCTAATTAGGAAAAAATATTCGAACTTAAAATTTGTTTTTCTTTTTTTTATAACTTAAAAACATGGACTTCAATAATAAATTGTTTTTGGCGCGATTATATCGCAATTAAATTATTTTTTGTAAATAATTTTTGTAAATAGTAATTTTTGTAATAGTAAATAGTTTTTGAATTGGTACACGTGTTGACTGCCTGATTGCACAAAACGAACTGACGAGAGAAAAGAAAAAGTACATAGACGGACAACTGCGCAGCTTGCATAATAACGGGAATATTTAAAAAA
>NW_016166290.1:0-11708 GCF_001687245.7 Rhagoletis zephyria | reverse complement strand
ACACTGGCGTCATCAAGCAAACGCTCTTATGGCAAATAAATTGCAGACGCAGACACTGAGACATATTGCACTACACCAACACCAAGCCAGAATAGTAGGATATTACATGGTACATGCACATCTTCCATATTATCCTTCCAGCTTTTTAAGAGCTTTTGGCAGTTTTTTGTTTGGATTCTTTTATATACTACTGCATTTCTACAAACCAGCATATTTATGCATGTACATACGTGTGTGTTCATGCGCCAATATCTGTGCCTTGACTTGCCTGTGGCATTGATGCTGATTGCTGACACTGTCTGGCATTTCCTTCCCACACACACACACACACACACACACACACTCAGCAATGCTCACTAGACTTACCTACACTTTCGGCTAGAACTAACTTTAATCAAAACTTTTCACAAATCCAAAATGTACACAGAACGATTTAAATATGTTTCTATGCAAATTTGTTGAAGGTATGCATGTATGTACATATCTATGTGTTTTTGTTTGCGACTTCCACTCTATTACGCTTCACTTGGCACTGTGCATCAAAATGCCGAACAAACGCAAAAAAAAAAACGAGAGAAAAAGTTAATAAAATATGGTGCTTTATTGACTAGGCCAATGGGAAATAGTTCGGCAACAGCTGGCAGTTTAGCAAATAAAATATCTACAAAACTTTTTACACACATTTTTGAGCATTGGAGTTTGGTGAGGTATTTGGGTTTAAATTAATTTGAATGTATTTTTTTATTTGGAATGCCGAAAAAAAATTTAGTTTCAAACAATTCTTTGCTTTTTTTTGCAGCAAAGTCAAATATGTTTTCGTATGATTTATTACAGTTCGCGTCTGGTTGGTTTTAATAAATCCCCAAAACTTTTAACAAAAAAGAAAATAAAAAAAATATTGACAAACTCTTTCTGCCGTATTATTAATTTTTACTTTAATTGCATATGTACATACGTATTTTGCCTCGAAACAAATTTTAATAAAAGCAGATAAAATTATCGGCATATGCGTCATTTATGAGTCAATAATTGTTTTCTGTCATATTTACAGCCGCCCACACTTTTATCTGCATTGAACATTTAATTTCCGACGCAAGTTTTTGTAGTCGCGGCACTTTTTTTATAAATTCAGTGTTAATAAACGTACTTACATATATAAAAAAGCTATAAATGTACAGAAGCTAAGTACGAAAATAATGTGCTTACAAGGGCTAGATGAGTAAAATGGCGCAGGTGCCAAAAGTTTTTAATGAGTTTGTCTTAATTATAATTTTATGCAATTCTACACCAGAATTTCAAAGAAAATAAACGCACATAAGTTTAATTTGAATTGTCCGATGAGAAAGCATTAATTTTGGACAATTCACTTATCCACTGCAGGTTCCTTGGTTTATGCATTGCGGTTTTTCTCCAATATTCTCTGTATAAGTATCACATTTGAGAAGTCGTCGCTCTGGAGTCATTAATGACAAGTCACAGAAATAAAATGAGTAAACGTACATATATAATGATCTCGAAATTGATTTTCGGTCTTTGAATTGCAGTCAGTGCTCGCAACATTTATTTCGGAAACTGATTTTCGAAATGTCTTTCTGGATGTTCACACGGTGGAATAAAATGTCTCTTTCTCAATTTGACAGCGCATTGCACTGGTACAAATGGTTGTGCGAAATTATGCGACATATGCATAATCAGACCTTTAAGTGTACCAAAGAATTTTAATAATAAAAGAGACGTGCAAGTTAAGACTTCTCAAGTATTTTCAAAATTAGGCGATCAAATAGTTCATGCTGTGTACATTGAAAATACAAAATACAAAAATATGTCTGTTTTGCACTATGTTGTCTTCGACGACAAGTTGCCTTAACCAAACATTGTTTACTTGCTCAACTATGCTTCCGTGGAAGGAAAACTGCACGCCATGCACGCTATAAATCTGCTGACCCATTTCCCCGAATCGATTGCTTGTAGTCGCATGTATAGTGCGCGCAAAAGCAATCGATTAACCACCGTTCACCTATAATTAAATCAGCGTTCGCAAAGCTACCAAATAACTTGCTATCTCGCCACATTTCCCCATAAAATAATTTCGCTAAACTTGAAGTGACTGCATTGTTTCGATGACACCATTACGATGCGATTTTTTCGCGCATCGAAAATGATCGACAATTCATTCGCTCTACACTCGCAACAGGTTGCACAAAGTCGAAACTGAGTCAAAGATAAGTGAAACAAAAAAAAAAATAGCAAACAGAAAATTCGAGCGACACACGATAAAACAAAACTCGTATCTCATCCCATAAAAAAGCGACAATGCCCACTTGCGAGCTACTAGTTAATCGGAATGCTACAATACATCTGTCTGTCAAGCTTGTTACTCATCAACATCTGAAATGTATTGGAGCATAGTCTGCGGCGCTTGCACTTGTATACTATGTACTGCGCGCTTATCTCTTGCGTCTTAGTTCGTTAATAATGATGACTCGTACGACCGACGCGACGACGGCATCTCGCCTCACATATTCCAAGGCGCACCCCTGAACGCTGTACCTGCCTGGCTGGGTGTAGCTGAATAAACGCCATTGATGGCAAAATTGAAGCGAGCAGTACTCACCACTACTCATCGCGCTATATAGAGGAGAGCAAGAGCTCGTATGAAACGTGACGACTGCACTCGTTCGTTTTCTGGAAAAGTTGAAATTTTACTAGTACTCTACTCTACTTCCACTTCCATTTAAAGTTTTCTCAAGCCGCCAGCAACTTGCGCCTGCCGCAACGCCGCCGCTTACTTGACTGGCGTTGGTGGTGTTGAGCTCGAGTTCCGAGATAGCAGCCCAATAAAAAGGTAAGATTTGAGTCATTCGCCGCAAGCTGGCCGGCCAAATGCTCCGCCGGTCGTTTGATCGACCGCTTGCTTGCTCAACTTATGTATGTAGCTGGTTGGTTGGTCGGTCATTTTGCGGCATTCGAGCGCGACCCGACCGGTTGTAATGCAAGCGGCTGGCTTTACTTACTTGCCTCTGTACTCGCTAACTCAAAGGTGCCTTTTGCTTGATTTAAGCCGGACTGGTTGGCTGGTTGTTTACTTGCTTTGTTATTGAAGTCAGTCTCAGTCGATTTTGAAACTCGTGCGCGTCGCGATAGTGTTGTATGCGCAAACGGAACGAAATGTCTATGAACAACGCAAAAAATATACGCTTATGCTTACTACTTGATTGAATGACTTCTTCAATTGCAATTTTCTTAAGTGTTAAGTTGAGTGTTCAAAAAAGTTTGCCAAAATGTGAGAACGTTAAATTACTGTTTAAATATACTTATGTACTTACATTGAAATCTGCAGTTTGGTTTCCATAAATGGTGTGTAAAATAAACAACTTAAACTGTGGTGCAACAGTGCATCAAAAATTTAAGGCGCAAATTTTTGCTATCTTCGTACGAATTGTGCCAAGAAATATGAAAAAAGCGAGTTCAGAAATTGCGATGGATGCGATTTCTTTAGTGAAACAATTTTATCTAAAATTATAAATTTTTGTTTTCATATTTTTGTTTATGAAACTGGCATTACTCAGAGCAGTGGACAAGGTTGACCAACGAAGATGTATGTTTTGGAGAGTGTTCACAATGAACACGAGTTTTAGCTTCCGGCATTGCTCGACCTGGTCCTATAGTTGTCTTGGGAGACACTTGTTGTCGTAGCACTACGCTGCCTACTAACTGTTTGGTGACTGAAGAGGACCATCAGTCCTTTGTTGGATTTACGTGGCCGGCTTGACATTACGTTAGGCTAGGTTAGCAGGGTGTGTATAGAAAGTTCCGTACAAATAGAAGGAAAGAGAACTCAAGGCATTAGCCTGCTTAAATTAAGAAGGTCCAAAAGTGTTACGAGTACCTTCAAAAGCTGGCCCGGACCTCGACGCAGAAATTGTCATAGATACTGATTCCTCATATCATTTTCAATAGCTTCTACAGAGAGACTTCGTTGACATTCGCCACTCGAACTCGTTGGCATCCCTAAGCCTGGGGGCGCCCTTTGCGGCCTTACTCTGAACAATTGAGATTGTCTTGTCTTTGGAATATCGATTTCAAACTTTTTTACGTAATTTAGATTTGCAGTTTTAAAACCACAGGCGACTGTAGCCAGGACGATCGACCGACGAGAATTTTGATATATCAAATGGTATTTTTTTTGGATTTTTGTAAAACCCATCGGTAAACTCGTCCCAAGAATACTAAAAATTCATTAGCATCAAACCCTTTCACCGATCAAAAGCTCTCCGTACATACATATGTATTTGCTTCATTTATTATTTTACATAACTTGGAGTTTCCCGTTGCTCGTTGGCATTAGTCATACTTGTGGCGTGTTCTGGATTTTTTTCGCTTCATTTTTTTTTTCCTGCAAGTCAACTTCGATTGGCAAACGAGTTTTCGCCAGCTGTCTGTTTGGTTGGTTAAACATTTTCCAACTGCACACCGCTCCCTACAGCCCGCGTACATTCACCATTTGCCCGTAGCCTTTGGTGTACATAATTGTTTTCCCCCAACTCAACTCTCAACTTTTCTTCTAGGCAACTTTGCTGCCAAATACAACTGTTGCACGTCACGTTTTATTGGCAATTACAGCTAACTCCTGACAAATTTGTTGCATTCCTCTGCCAGCAAAAAGAAAACAAATACAAATATTGTGAAAAGCAAATCTTCACCAGCTAGACTTCTGCATACATACAGCACGCTTTGAACGCATCACTGTATGCGCTGCTCCCCCTGGTTTGCAACCGCAAGTGAAAGTCTTGCCGCTGCTATGGACTTTGGCATGCCATTAATGTCCGTCCATATTGCGTTTTCTAGCATTCAATGAGCGATTTTTTTTTTCAATTATCCATGGAAAAAACCGCCGCCGAGGGGAAATAAACAAATTTTGCGTTGTGCCTCAGCGGTCAGCGGCTTCAAGCTACTTACTATAGGATTCTGCTTTTCTATTTTATTTCTTTTTTAATATGTATGCGTGTACGTACATGTGTATATGTATATGATTTTATGTTGACTTTCGCGGCGCCACCGTCAAAAGTTTAATAAACAATTTGCTGCGGCTGCAATACGCCAAGCATTTTAATTATTTTTTCTTATTTACTTTTACCTTTTTTGCCTCGCTCAAATGCTTGTTGTTTGCAATTGCCATCTGTACTGTGCGTTGCGCTACGCGGCGCCGCTTTGACTGTCAATTGTCGATTGCCGCAATTGTCGTATGTTGTTGGCTTGGCAACTTTTTCGATGTGCGTGCCATCTTTAATACGCGCCATTGCTTTCGGAAATTGTTGTGATAACCACATATAAAAAAAACAAAATGTCAAATTTGAAATATCGCGGGGAGAGGCAAAAAGCCTTTAAAATTTACATAGGAAATGTAGTCAAAATAAAGCCATATTTTTGCAAGATATCATCGCTATGAATTGTGAAATGAAGGTGTATCTGCATTAGAGATGGTCGCGCGACTAAGTATTCAATCCTGATCCCGATCATTTCGATATTAAATCTTGGTAAGTCTCGAAGGCGCCGCCCATCCCGATGTTTTTCAGATTTGTACCGCGGACCCGCCATGGTTTCCGATATCTATCACTGAGTTAAATTTACATGGTTTCCAATTGAATTTTAAATGCATCTTCAAAACAGGCGTATTCAAAAAATAACATCCACGCCTTATATTGTGTAGGGTTTTCAATGAGGTTGGGTCGATGTTGAAATGGAATAAAATAAATAGTTAAATAGTTTTTTTTTTAGAAGTCAATGTTTGCCACGAAAAGGAAACGTGTCTTCCACATGTTAAAAAGTTGTTGGCATAGACATATGATCAGAAAATGCCATAAGAAAATGTTTAGCGGGGTCGGGCCTCACGATCTCGGCGTCCGCTGTTTGGCACGTAGCGCCGTCCTGCTGGAACCACATATCGTCAACGTTGCTATCATTTGATTGGATAAAAAAAATCGGCTATAATCGTTCTGGAGCGCTCGCCGTTGACGGTGATGAACATCGTTTTCGAAAACTACTTACCAAAATTCACTAAAAGCAGTAACTTTTTGTGAATGCACTGATGCTTTGTGTGTACCTCGTATTGGTTGGTGTCGCGCCATATACCGTAATTTGGTCACCAAACGTCGGCGAATCCACTTAATTCCGACACTCCTCGTTAGCCGTATGTTGGATGCAACTGGAGCAACGTTCACACCGAAAAATCAGGGTTTTTTTTTTTCTTTTCTCAGCCCTATGCTGAGAAAATTGTCCCTGTACCATTTTCTCTTCTTCTCTGCTTGACCATTCCTCTTATGTCGGGATGTCGTTAAAAATGAAAATATATCCGTACATATATATTTACTACAATTGCTAAATTACCATTTGGAAGATCGTCAAGTGTTCTCGTGGTTAATTCAATGCCAACGGTTTCTACATATCAGCTCTCTCCCAACAGTTTTTTTCTTGTTTAGCGAGAAATTTCATGCGCTTATTTTATTTTTTAACTGAATCTCCTAGCTATGCACAATAAAGGCACGAAAACTTACTATTTGCTATAATTAAGTATATCGATAATTCACAATGGTGGCAAAATTGTAAAGAATTCCGACTGTCGTTTTTAAAAAGTTTTTTTTTTCAGATATGGCCGTAAAAGACAAAAGAAAGGTAGTGTCTCACAGGTGGTCCATAATACTAATCTGGTTTAGATCCGATCATTAGATCATGAATATATATATATATATATATTTTTGTATGAGAATTACAGTCGGTTTTGTTTTTTGCTTAAAAATTACTTGTTAACTAAAAATATTGATTTTCATGCAAATTGCAAAAAATCCTAAAATTTACATGGCATCAATAAAAAAATTTTAATTTAAAATACAGTGGTGGAAAATTAAATAGGGACCCGACATTTTTTTCAAATTTTGCCTATTTTTCTTTCGTTTATTTAAAATTTATTATTTTTTTATAAAATTGTAGCTATGAATTCATATTTCAAACTTTGTGCTAAAATTNATTTAGTGAGGTATTTGGGTTTAAATTAATTTGAATGTATTTTTTTATTTGGAATGCCGAAAAAAATTTAGTTTCAAACAATTCTTTGCTTCCTTTTTTGCAGCAAAGTCAAATATGTTTTCGTATGATTTATTACAGTTCGCGTCTGGTTAGTTTTAATAAATCCCCAAAACTTTTAGCAAAAAAGAAAAAAAAAATATTGACAAACTCTTTCTGTCATATTATTAATTTTTACTTTAATTGCATATGTACGTATTTTGCCTCGAAACAAATTTTAATAAAAGCAGATAAAATTATCGGCATATGCGTCATTTATGAGTCAATAATTGTTTTCTGTCATATTTACAGCCGCCCACACTTTTATCTGCATTGAACATTTAATTTCCGACGCAAGTTTTTGTAGTCGCGGCACTTTTTTTATAAATTCAGTGTTAATAAACGTACTTACATATATAAAAAAGCTATAAATGTACAGAAGCTAAGTACGAAAATAATGTGCTTACAAGCGCTAGATGAGTAAAATGGCGTAGGTGCCAAAAGTTTTTAATGAGTTTGTCTTAACTATAATTTTATGCAATTCTACACCAGAATTTTAAATAAAATAAACGTAAGTTTAATTTGAATTGTCAGATGAGAATGCATTAATTTTTGGACAATTCACTTATCCACTGCAGGTTCCTTGGTTTATGCATTGCGGTTTTTCTCCAATATTCCCTGTACAAGTATCACATTTGAGAAGTCGTCGCTCTGGAGTCATTAATGACAAGTCACAGACATAAAATGAGTAAACGTACATAATGATCTCGAAATTGATTTTCGCTCTTTGAATTGCAGTCAGTCAGTGCTGGCAACATTTATTTCGGAAACTGATTTTCGAAATGTCTTTCTGGATGTTCACACGGTGGAATAAAATGTCTCTTTCTCAATTTGACAGCGAATTGCGTGGTAAAAATGGTTGTGCGAAGTTTGCACTTTGTTGTCTTCGACGTCAAGTTGCCTTAACCAAACATTGTTTACTTGCTCAACTATGCTTCCGTGGAAGGAAAGCTTTAAATCTGCTGACCCATTTCCCCGAATCGATTGCTTGTAGTCGCATGTATAGTGCGCGCAAAAGCAATCGATTAACCACCACCGATTACCTATAATTAAATCAGCGTTCGCAAAGCTACCAAATAACTTGCTATCTCGCCACATTTCCCCATAAAATAATTTCGCTAAACTTGAAGTGACTGCATTGTTTCGATGACACCATTACGATGCGAATTTTTCGCGCATCGAAAATGATCGACAATTCATTCGCTTTACACTCGCAACAGGTTGCACAAAGTCGAAACTGAGTCAAAGATAAGTGAAAAAAAAAAAAATAGCAAACAAAAAATTCGAGCGACACACGATAAAACAAAACTCGTATCTCATCCCATAAAAAAGCGACAATGCTCACTTGCGAGCTACTAGTTAATCGGAATGCTACAATACATCTGTCTGTCAAGCTTGTTACTCATCAACATCTGAAATGTATTGGAGCATAGTCTGCGGCGCTTGCACTTGTATACTATGTACTGCGCGCTTATCTCTTGCGTCTTAGTTCGTTAATAATGATGACTCGTACGACCGACGCGACGACGGCATCCCGCCTCACATATTCCAAGGCGCACCCCTGGACGCTGTACCTACCTGGCTCTGGCTGGGTGTAGCTGAGAATAAACGCCATTGATGGCAAAATTGAAGCGAGGAGCAGTACTCACTACTCATCGCGCTATATAGAGGAGAGCAAAAGAGCTCGTATGAAACGTGACGCCTGCACTCGTTCGTTTTCTGGAAAAGTTGAATTTTTACTACTCTACTCTACTTCCACTTCCATTTAAAGTTTTCTCAAGCCGCCAGCAACTTGCGCCTGCCGCAACGCCGCCGCTTACTTGACTGGCGTTGGTGGTGTTGAGCTCGAGTTCCGAGATAGCAGCCCAATAAAAAGGTAAGATTTGAGTCATTCGCCGCAAGCTGGCCGGCCAAATGCTCCGCCGGTCGTTTGATCGACCGCTTGCTTGCTCAACTTATGTATGTAGCTGGTTGGTTGGCCGGTCGGTCATTTTGCGGCATTCGAGTGCGACCCGACCGGTTGTAATGCAAGCGGCTTGCTTTACTTACTTGCCTCTGTACTCGCTAACTCAAAGGTGCCTTTTGCTTGATTTAAGCCGGACTGGTTGGCTGGTTGTTTACTGGCTTTGTTATTGAAGTCAGTCTCAGTCGATTTTGAAACTCGTGCGCGTCGCGATAGTGTTGTATGCGCAAACGGAACGAAATGTCTATCAACAACGCAAAAAATATATACGCTTATGCTTACTACTTGATTGAATGACTTCTTCAATTGCAATTTTCTTAAGTGTTAAGTTGAGTGTTGTAAAAGTTTGCCAAAATGTGAGAACGTTAAATTACTGTTTAAATATACTTATGTACTTACATTGAAATCTGCAGTTTGGTTTCCATAAATGGTGTGTAAAGTAAACAACTTTATACTGTGCAACAGTGCATCAGAAATTTAAGGCGCAAATTTTTGCTATCTTCGTACGAATTGTGCCAAGAAATATGAAAAAAAGCGAGTTCAGAAATTGCGATGGATGCGATTTCTTTAGTGAAACAATTTTATCTAAAATTATAAATTTTTGTTTTCATATTTTTGTTTATAAAACTGGCATTACTCAGAGCACTGGACAAGGTTGACCAACGAAGATGTACATATGTTTTGGAGAGTGTTCACAATGAACACGAGTTTTAGCTTTCGGCATTGCTCGACCTGGTCACTATCTATAGTCGTCTTGGGAGGCATTTGTTGTCGTAGCACTACGCTGCCTACTAACCGTTTGGTGACTGAAGGACCATCAGTCCTTGGTTGGATTTACCTGGCCGGCTTGACATTACGTTCGGCTAGGTTAGCAGGTTGTGTATAGAAAGTTCCGTACAAATAGAAGGAAAGAGAACTCAAGGCATTAGCCTGCTTAAATTAAGAAGGTCCAAAAGTGTTACGAGTATCTTCAAAAGCTGGCCCGGACCTCGACGCAGAAATTGTCATACTGATTCCCCATATCATTTTCACTAGCTTCTACAGAGAGACTTCGTTGACATTCGCCACTCCAACTCGTTGGGATCCCTAAGCCTGGGGGCGCCCTTTGCAGCCTTACTCTGAACAATTGAGATTGTCTTATCTTTGGAAGATCGATTTCAAACTTTTTTACGTAATTTAGATTTGCAGTTTTAAAACCACAGGCGACTGTAGCCAGGACGATATCGACCGACGAGAATTTTCATATATCAAATGGTATTTTTTTTGTATTTTTGTAAAACCCATCAGTAAACTCGTCCCAAGAATACTAAAAATTCATTAGCATCGAACCCTTTCACCGCTCTCAAAAGCTCTGCGTACATACATACATATGTATTTGCTTCATTTATTATTTTACATAACTTGGAGCTTCCCGTTGCTCGTTGGCATTAGTCATACTTGTGGCGTGTTCTGGATTTTTTTCGCTTCATTTTTTTCCTGCAAGTCAACTTCGATTGGCAAACGAGTTTTTCGCCAGCTGTCTGTTTGGTTGATTAAACATTTTCCAACTGCACACCGCTCCCTACAGCCCGCGTATATACATTCACCATTTGCCCGCAGCCTTTGGTGTACATAATTGTTTTCCTCAACTCAACTCTCTCAACTTTTCTTCTAGGCAACTTTGCTGCCCCCCCTACCCCCCTCTCGCCAAATACAACTGTTGCACGTCACGTTTTATTGGCAATTACAGCTAACTCCTGACAAATTTGTTGCATTCCTCTGCCAGCAAAAAGAAAACAAATACAAATATTGTGAAAAGCAAATCTTCACCAGCTAGACTTCTGCATACATACAGTACGCTTTGAACGCATCACTGTATGCGCTGCTTCCCCCAGGGGGGTTTGCAACCGCAAGTGAAAGTCTTGCCGCTGCTATGGACTTTGGCATGCCATTAATGTCCGTCCATATTGCGTTTTCTAGCATTCAATGAGCGATTTTTCTTTTTTTTCAATTATCCATTGAAAAAACCGCCGCCGAGGGGAAATAAACAAATTTTGCGTTGTGCCTCAGCGGTCAGCGGCTTCAAGCTACTTACTATAGGATTCTGCTTTTCCATATTTTATTTCTTTTTTAATATGTATGTACGTACATGTGTATATGTATATGATTTTTGATGCTGACTTTCGCGGCGCCACCGTCAAAAGTTTAATAAACAATTAGCTGCGGCTGCAATACGCCAAGCATTTTAATTATTTTTTCTTATTTACTTTTACCTTTTTTTGCCTCGCTCAAATGCTTGTTGTTTGCAATTGCCATCTGTACTGTGCGTTGCGCTACGCTGCGCCGCTTTGACTGTCAATTGTCGATTGCCGCAATTGTCGTATATGTTGTTGGCTTGGCAACTTTTTCGATGTGCGTGCCATCTTTAATACGCGCCATTGCTTTCGGAAATTGTTGCTATACACACACATATAAAAAACTACTAAATGTCAAATTTGAAATTTCGCGGGGAGAGGCAAAAAGCCTTTAAAATTTACATAGGAAATGTAGTCAAAATAAAGCCATATTTTTGCAAGATATCATCGCTATGAATTGTGTAATGAAGGTGTATCTGCATTAGAGATGGTCGCGCGACTAAGTATTCAAT
>NW_016166289.1:18233-24761 GCF_001687245.7 Rhagoletis zephyria | reverse complement strand
AAATTGTGCTGTCACACTTCCAACGAGAAAAACTATTACTGGATAAATGAAAAAAAATTTGTTTTACTGCAAAAAAAATAAATTATGTACATATGCTTTTTATTTCATTATATTGTACNTTAAAAACAAAAAAAATTTTAACTTTCGTCCAGCTAGATCTGCTATCCGAACCACTGTGCAGCGCTACCACTAACTGTTGTAAAAAATAAATTTTTTAAACAACTGTTTGGAAATTGTGCTGTCACACTTCCAACGAGAAAAACTATTACTGGATTAATGAAAAAAAATTTGTTTTACTGCAAAAAAAATAAATTATGTACATATGCTTTTTATTTCATTATATTGTACCTTTTTCAGAGCAAACTACGGATGTTTTATCCATTGACCGAGAGGTAAACTTGTACCTTGCCGATCCTTTCTTTAATGACTTAAAGAAATTGAAGGAATTTCCGCTGCTAAAAAAAGCATTTAGAAAGGCGAATACACCGTTGACCTCCTCTTGAGAGATTATTTTCATTTGCAGGCATTGTAAATACACCACGGCGCCATGCTCTCTCTGACGACCACTTCGAAATGCTCTGACTTTAACGAAAGCCAACGCACATTTCTTTATTTGTTGTTTATTGTTCATTTCACAATAAAAAAAAAAAGATTTCTTTGCATTTATTTGTGTTTGATTTGTTTTGCCAGGAAATAAGGTTCAATACTTTTAGGAAAAAACAAGCTGTACCCAGCAATGCTTTGCTGTGGCACATTCCTGTTACATGGATGAGAAATAAGGAACGAAACAAGGAATACGTTTCATATACATAAGTTTAAAATATTCCGCAAAATTGATTTCCACGCCTATTTTCAATTTTAATATATATGGGGACATCCGTGGTCGATCAAGCGAGTTAAACATTCCGTTGGATAATTAACTGCTTCGTCTGCTTCTTTATTCTTCCACAATGGTGTTTTTAATGCAAATCTTAACTAAAGATACTTAAAATATTCTTTATTTTATCAATTTAACTGAGTTAAAATTTTCAAATAGGTGGCAACCCTCCTCAAAAGTATTTTTTGAAGTCTTCTTTTTTAAACCTCTTTAATTTGATACCTAGATCAATTGAATTGAGTTACATTTTTAAACAGGTGTCAACCCTCCTCCAACATTTTTTCGGCTGTAAACCTTCTTAAAAATATAAAGTTTGATTCCCAAAATGCAGTATTTCATTTATGTTATCAAAATAATTTAAATTTTCAAAGAGGTGCCAATTTTACTCAAAACTATTTCCAGAAGTTATCTTTCTTAAACCTCCTTAATTTGATACCCATATTGTAATATTTTATTTATTTTATCAATGTAATTTAGTTAAATTTTCAAACAGATGGCAACCCTCCCCTGACTATCTAGTTTGACACCCACATGGCAATACATATTTCATTTATTTTATCAATTTAACTGAGTTAAAATTTTCAAATAGGTGGCAACCCTTTACAAAAATATTTCCAACAGTTATATTTCTGAAACCTATTTGGTTTGATACCCACATTGCAATATCTCATTTATTTTATCAATTTAACTGAGTTAAAATTTTCAAATAGGTGGCAACCCTTTACAAAAATATTTCCAACAGTTATATTTCTGAAACCTATTTGGTTTGATACCCACATTGCAATATCTCATTTATTTTATCAATTTAACTGAGTTAAAATTTTCAAATAGGTGGCAACCCTTTACAAAAATATTTCCAACAGTTATATTTCTGAAACCTATTTGGTTTGATACCCACATTGCAATATCTCATTTATTTTATCAATTTAACTGAGTTAAAATTTTCAAATAGGTGGCAACCCTTTACAAAAATATTTCCAACAGTTATATTTCTGAAACCTATTTGGTTTGATACCCACATTGCAATATCTCATTTATTTTATCAATTTAACTGAGTTAAAATTTTCAAATAGGTGGCAACCCTTTACAAAAATATTTCCAACAGTTATATTTCTGAAACCTATTTGGTTTGATACCCACATTGCAATATCTCATTTATTTTATCAATTTAACTGAACTAAAATGATCTAATAGGTCGCAACCGTCCTCAAAACTATTTACAGCATATATCTTTCTTAAACGTATTTAATTTTATACCCACATGGCAATATTTCATATACATTATCAATTTAACGGAGTTAAAATTTTGAAATAGGTGGAAACCCTCCTCAAAAATATCACCAACGATTATCTTTCTGAAACTTATTTAATTTGATACCCACATCGCAATATTGCATTTATTTTATCAATTNCGTTGGATAATTAACTGCTTCGTCTGCTTCTTTATTCTTCCACAATGGTGTTTTTAATGCAAATCTTAACTAAAGATACTTAAAAGGATATAAAATATTCTTTATTTTATCAATTTAACTGAGTTAAAATTTTCAAATAGGTGGCAACCCTTTACAAAAATATTTCCAACAGTTATATTTCTGAAACCTATTTGGTTTGATACCCACATTGCAATATCTCATTTATTTTATCAATTTAACTGAACTAAAATGATCTAATAGGTCGCAACCGTCCTCAAAACTATTTACAGCATATATCTTTCTTAAACGTATTTAATTTTATACCCACATGGCAATATTTCATATACATTATCAATTTAACGGAGTTAAAATTTTGAAATAGGTGGCAACCCTCCTCAAAAATATCACCAACGATTATCTTTCTGAAACTTATTTAATTTGATACCCACATCGCAATATTGCATTTATTTTATCAATTTAACAGAGTTAAAATTTTTAAATAGGTTGAAACGCTCTTCAAAAATGTCTCCAACAGTCATATTTCTTAAACCTCTTTAATTTGATACCGATATAATAAGTTATTTCTTTTATCAATTAACTTGAGTTAAATTTTCAAACAGATGGCAACCTTCCTCAAAAATATTTCCTACAGTCATCTTTCTTAAACCTCTTTAGCTTTATACTGATATTGTAATATGTTGTTTATTTTATCAATTGAATTGAGTTAGATTTTCAAACAGGTGGTAACCTTACTCACCTTACTACATTTATTTTATTTTGTTTTTTAAATAGGTGGCAACCCTCTTCAAAAATATCTCCAACAGTCACATTTCTTAAACCTTTTTAATTTGATACTTGAATATATAATAAGTTATTTATTTTATTAATTAAATTTAGTTAAATTTCCAAACAGATGGCAACCCTCCTCAAACATATTTTCGGCTGTAAGCCTTCTTAAAAATATAAAGTTTGATACATATTGCAATATTTCATTTATTTTATCAATTTAACTGAGCTAAAATTTTCAAATAGGTGGTAATCCTCCTCAAAAATATTTCGAAGTCATCTTTTCTAGGCCTCTTTAATTTGATGCCTATAATGTAATAGGCCATTCAATTTTTCTTTAAATTTAGTTGAATTTTCAAACAGGTGGCGACCCTCAAACATATTTTCGGCTGTAAGCCTTCTTAAAACTCTTTAGTTTGACATCCACATGGGAAATAATTCATTTACTTTATCAATCTAACAGAGTTAAAATTTTAATAGGTGGCAACCCTCCTCAAAACTATTTACAGCATATACCTTTCTTTAACCTATTTAATTTTATACCCACATGCCCATTTTTCGTTTATTTTAACAATTTTCAAATAGGTGGCAATCCTTTTCAAAAATATCTCCAACAGTTATTTTTCTGAAACCTCTTTAATTTGATACCCATATTGTAATAATTCATTTATTTTATCAATATAATTGGGTTTAAAAATTTAAAATAGGTGGCAATCCTCCTTATTTTTNCGGCTGTAAGCCTTCTTAAAACTCTTTAGTTTGACATCCACATGGGAAATAATTCATTTACTTTATCAATCTAACAGAGTTAAAATTTTAATAGGTGGCAACCCTCCTCAAAACTATTTACAGCATATACCTTTCTTTAACCTATTTAATTTTATACCCACATGCCCATTTTTCGTTTATTTTAACAATTTTCAAATAGGTGGCAATCCTTTTCAAAAATATCTCCAACAGTTATTTTTCTGAAACCTCTTTAATTTGATACCCATATTGTAATAATTCATTTATTTTATCAATATAATTGGGTTTAAAAATTTAAAATAGGTGGCAATCCTCCTAATTTTTGAGATATCATTGCTTCCGGTGTTATACCGAACAATATAAAAAAAAAAAACATATTCAAATCGGTTTAGCCGTCCTCGAGTTTTGATGACCTGACATACGAACACAACATTTTTATATATATCGAGGAACAAGATATACATAGAAGATGTCCAATGTGTGCTTTCGATTTTAATCTTTGACCACAACAAAAGCTCCAAATTTTACATTCGTGAATGAACTTTCAATTTCTCGATTACTTTTACAATTCCTTTGAGTGATTGAAAAAAATAAAGTACTCTTACAATTCCAGGTAATGGAATTGAAAAAAATTAATTACATTTTCAAATTCTTTCAAAGGAATTGGAAAAAAATACATTACTAGCACGTAGTTTATTCCAATTACGATAATTCCTTCCTTGTAATGGAACTAAAAAAAAACAATTACATTTGAAATTACTTCAAGGAATTGAGAAAGTAATCGATCCTTTGCTGTGGACTGAAGGAATTGATTCCTAATTACAATTCCTTGTAATTTGTAATTGGGAGTAATTTAATTCCTAAAGGAATCATTACGACCCAGCTCTGATCGTCACTGCACACGAATAAAGGCGCGCTAGTGTTTTGACGGCGAAAAAAGGCGCGTAAAAAAAATTTTGCGAAATNTGGGAGTAATTTAATTCCTAAAGGAATCATTACGACCCAGCTCTGATCGTCACTGCACACGAATAAAGGCGCGCTAGTGTTTTGACGGCGAAAAAAGGCGCGTAAAAAAAATTTTGCGAAATAGATGCTTATGAAAAACTTCGGCGAAGTATGTTAAGACTCTTTGACGCTGAAGTTTTTTTATGCGTCTTTTTCCGCCGTCATCTTTTGAGCTCGCGCCTTTATTCGTGTCTGGTGACGATATGTAGGTGCGGTAATGCCAGACTATTTTTTTAACGACAATTTTTTGAGCAATTAACCGGGGAAAATTAAAGGTATATTTCGTTTCGATAACACATATTTTTAGTCAATAATGCGGGGAAATCAATTAACCGGATTCAACTATACGGGTAAATTTACTTGTATTTTGTATGCAATATTTTTTGACCGAGAAGGTGGTTCAAAAAAGCGGGAAAATCAATTAACCGGGGGTCAATTAAGCGGGGCATACTGTATTCAAATTATTTCTAAATCTAAGTTTTCAAAGCCATAGCAAAATATATTCCCCAAAACATATGCTGAAGTTCAAGTCCTTGGATAGAAAAATAACTTAATCGTTTCGCTAGTTGTGGGGACGATAATTTAAAAATTTAAGAGACTGTTTTGGAAAGCGACCATGCGTATTTTTTCGAATCAAACAACGTACAGCAGGAACACAGGCGTTTATGTATATAAGAACTTTATTTCAAGTGTGGAATTTTTCCACTGTTCTTATATGGCTTCTGCCTACAAATTAAGTTCCCTGTCTTTATTATGGTAGTAGCCGTTTTAACGTTCACTGCGAGTAGTTGTAAAAATCTTATGCGTGGCTAATATTGCACCTAGTGGAATAGCTATTGTGTATTGTCGTTGTTATATGTATGTATTTATGATTCTTTTAATATGCTAAGCACAGACAGCTTGGATAAAATCATAGTTTCTCTCTTCTTCTTCATCGCTTTGCTGTTCTTTCACTTTTTATATGTGTAAACATGTGCATGAGCTAAAGGGATGAAAAATAATGTTTCACCTTTTAAGGGACAAGTATTTCCGTTACGAGTCCCTTACATGAATTACAAATTCCGAAAACATGAGTGGTTGCGAATTCGGCCAATAATTACATAGAATACAATTTTTATTTTTGGAACTAAAAGAGTATGAATCGAATGTACTTTATCAGGGTTATGGATTCATTCGTAAATTTCAACAATCACCTCCATTCACGCTCGAGATATATTGCATGTAAATGTACTTTCAAAATTATTAGTGGTATTCGCGCTTCTGTGTATTCGCTGTATCCTGTGTAAGTGTAACTGGACGAGCACCCTGCAGTCAAGCTCCAAACTAGTCAGGAAAAATACTAGTTTACAACTAGAATTTCCGGATTGACGCCGAATTAGTTGTACCAAGTACAAAACGATTTATTCATGCCCGGTTTTATTTGACTTCGACAATAAAGTACACAAAATATTATAACTTTTATTTGGGAATATTGTTAACCATTAAAGCGAGTACGTATTCAATTATACCAGACCTCTTAAATAATGATTAATATTCAATTGATTAATAACACAGGTCTGCAAAAAAATGGGTTCGGAATGTTCTATAAAAGTGTAGTGTCATTTCCGAAGTAATTTTTTGCGTAGAATCCGAATCCGGGGTTTAAATTGCTCTATCACGTCAGGACTTTGAGATATCCTAACCTAAAAGTGCAAAAAACGC
>NW_016166289.1:0-15021 GCF_001687245.7 Rhagoletis zephyria | reverse complement strand
ATTTTTTAATTTAGAATTCATACAACTTCCGAATGCGGGATTTCGCTGTAACATTCTACTTTGCGCCTCGGTCTGGCGCTGTTTGAGCTGTAGAACATCTCAATGAAGCTTTCCGCTTTACCTTTTGTACGAAAAACTGCGATCTCCGTACGGATTTTGCAACATAACGCGACAAAATATTCGGATCTCGCGAAAACGCACTAAGGGCCTTCCTAGCACTGTTTTTATCACTTTGACCATGCTAACCCCCGCTCCCTGGTTTTCTCGTAACTGTCAGGCCTTATTTGTACCGATTAAAACCCTGCAAACTGTCGAATAGTGCACTCTTTAATTTTTTAGCAATTTTACGTGTACTTAAGGCCGGATCATTTATAAACTCGTGCAAATTGGTTTGTCTCGTTTCTAGCTCGGTTGCCATTTTTAACTCAACTAGGAATCAAATTCAAACGAAATTTCTTCTACGTTCAACTAAGGTCATGGTCAACTTATAAAAACTATTGGCTTTATTCTATATTTATACGTTGATACCTGTCATGTTTCCATGTTAAAATCCAGTTAATAACTCACTTTATTAGAAGCAAAGAATATGTACAATAGAAACGAAAAGAAGAGTATAAAAGGTAATAATAAAGATGGTTGCCAACTATGCGTAATAAGCGTAATATTACTTGGTGTTGAGACTACAATCTCCCACGCTAATAGGAGACATGGTCCTTAAGGTAGGCCGGAACTTTCCTTATTTTGCTTGATTGCCTGATGCTATCGCTACCATTACTCGCTATAGCTGCTGAAGTGCAGCACCTGCAGCTGGAGTTGTGATACGTTGTTGTTGCTGTGGAGAACGTTCTATCCAAATCTCCTCCATGTTGTGTTTAGGATGGTTGATATGTTGTGCTTCAAACGTGACAGTTTTTTTTTGGCTAGTCAACATTTGTTTTATTCAATTGATTGATGTGGCGCTTCAGCTTATATCCGCTGTCTAACAACACTTCGTAATGTAAGTGGCCCCTCTTGGCCGTGGCGACACCAAATTTCCATCCAGATTTTCCTCCTCCATATGAACGTGCTTGCAGTCTATCTCCCACGCTAATAGGGTGTCCATGTGACGTCTGACCAATTGATTTCTTATGTTTGTTTGGTCGAATGGCATCAAGCTTTATGCGGATTTCTCGACCCAGGTATAACTTCGCTGGAGTATCTCCGCAGGCTAAAGGTGTTGCCCGATAATGTAGTAAAATTTCTTGGACTTTTTCATTCAACGGAGTTGCATCGTCTTCCATAGATTTCAGTTTTGAGTTTAAAGGTTGTACGTACCTCTCAGCAAGGCCATTTGTGGCTGGATGGCCTGGTGCGATAAATTTCTGAATGATTCCGTTTGCGTGACAAAATTCTGTAAACGCTAAGCTTGTAAAAATTGTGGCGTTTTCAGATACAATGATCTGCGGTGTTCCATGTTTATAAAAAATATTTTTCAGAAGGTCGATAGTTGCTTGTGTGGATGGGGCATCTTTTAGCACGCGCACTTCCGGCAACTTGGACTTTGCGTCTACTAAAACTAGGAAATTGTGGTTCATGAAAGGGCCGCCGTAATCGATATGAACGCGCTGAAAATTTCCTGTTGGCTCTTCCCAGTGATGCACTGCCACTTTCGGAGGGGCTTTCATAACTTTTGCACAGCTTTCGCATCCTCTAACCGTAAGCTCAATGTCTAAATCAATCCCGTTCCAAGTGACGTTCTTGCGAGCCAACTGCTTCATTTTAACAATCCCCAAGTGTGTATGATGAAGTTCTTTCAAAACGTATTCTTGGAGCTTTTTTTGGAATCAGGACTCGATTAGCTTTAAGGATGACACCATTTTGTATTTTGCTTCGTTGTTGATTTCAGTCATCAACTCTGATTTTAGTTTTACTAGTTCGGGATCTTCTATTGTTGACTGAGCTACCGTAATCGCTATTACGGATTTTATTGAAATTTCGTTTATAATTTGCTCTTGAATCACGTGCACTTCTTCTTCAACAAAATTTTCGATCTTTGGTTTTTCTTTAACTGGTGCCCTCGACAAGCAATCTGCGTTCACGTTTTCGTCTGCACTACGATGTTTTATTTTCTAATTAAATCCCTGAAGAAATGAGGCGTAGCGTAACAATCTGGCGGATGTCATTGCCGGGATTTTCGCTGTTTGGTGTAGAATTCTCGATGCAGGCCGATTATCCGTAATCAAGGTGAATTGTCTGCCATGTAAGTACATAAGCAGCTTGCCTACTGCAAATATGATGGCTAACTCTTCTCTGTCTAATTGGCTGTCGTTTTGTTCTGCTTTTGTAAGCGCACGTGAGATAAACGCCACAGGCCGCTCTTCGCCATCAACAACATTAGAAAGAACCGCTGCAATGCCTGTTGGACTTGCATCACATGCCACTGTTATCGGCAATGTTTCATCGTATGATCTCAATACGCGGTCTGATAGTATTTCATTTTTCAGCAGTGTAAATGCACGGCTACATTCCTGTGTCCATTTGAATGGTTTGTGCTTTTGTATGCATACGCAATGCGCTTTATAACTGCTGGTTTACGCCAATTTTATAGTCGACACATAATCCAACGTTTCCATCCGGTTTCTGAATTACCACTAGAGGCGAGCCCCAGTTGCTAGTGTTTACTTTTGTTATGATGTTATCTCGCTCTAAACTATCAAGTTATATTTCAACGTTTTCACGTAATGAAAATTGGACTTGTCTCTCCCGCAAAAATATTGGCTTGGCGCCTTCTTGAAGCTTTAAACTACACACGAAACCCGGAATACAACCAACTTTTTTCAAAAATTTCTGGATATTTTTGCACTATATGCGAAATTTAATATACCTCACAAGGTTTATTTTGCTCGTTTGCTGATATCTGTCAATTTCATTTAAATTGATTTTCAAATGACGCATCCAAACACGACCAAATAGTGGGGAATGGCTAGACGACACAACGTATATTTGTTCTTTTGATGCGTTTTTACCGAATTTCATATTGACGTCTACAACACCTAACGGCTTGAAAGTATTTCCAGTGTATGTTCTGAAAGCAATGTTTTTTGATTTTAATTCTGACTGGATGTCAAGATTTTTGAAATCATTTTCCGGAATGAGTGTATACCCTGCGCCTGAGTCTACCTCAAAACATTGTTTTTCCCCTTCGATTATAACTTCTGCGAAAAATTTGTGTGCGTCCGTGTTTGACGCTGTTGTTAGAAATGTTAACAACTTGATTGACACTATAGTTTTTCGGTTCGTACACTTCTAATGCATTGGCAGAATTTTCTTTGCCTCTTTCTGTTTCATCTTTTCTTTTATGCACACTATTTTGACGTGACCGGACTTGCCACATGCGAAGCATTTTAGTTTGTACTTATTTATCTTGCAGTCTTTTGCAATATGATTATTTTTACCGCATCGTAGACACTAACCGTCTATTCCTAATTCGCTTTAATCGACTTTTGCTCTTAATTCCCTTTTAAAGTTGCTGCTGCGCTTTCTTTCTCGTTTGTCGTATGTTTTTTCTCTTGAGGCTTTAACTTGATTGATGTTAGTTGCTGCACCTGCTGCTCTATGCCCCATGGCGTTATTATGGATTTTGGCGGTTTCCAATGTTGTAGATGTTTCTACAATTTTTGCGAATGATGCTGTTGGATTTTGTAGAAGCTGCTCTCTTATATATCTGTCACGTAGCCCTCTTATAAATTGGGCTCTAAGAAAGATATTAGAAACGGTTTTCGTACATTCACACACAAATGCACAATCGATTGCTCTTATTTAAAGCACCGCAACAAATTCCGTTATCGATTGATCCTCGTTCTGTATTTCTGATAGAAATTTGTGCTGTTCGACCAGAATGTTCTTTTTTGGACAAAAATGTGTTTCCAATAATGAAATTATTTCGTCGTACTGAAGGCTGCCTACCGATTTTTTTTTTGTTTGAAGAGCCAATGTATTGCAGCAAGAGTTTTGGGCACATATCTTTGTTGCTCATGATCCTGTTGACTTGGAAATGGATTTCCAGACGTTCCCTGTAGTTTTTGAAGGATTCTTGCTTTGGATTAAAAGCTTCAAAGCCCGACATCACATTTATATTAGTCGATGACGCTGCACCATGATTTTGCTGATGCATTGCGGCTGTCATACCCGCCAATGCTTCTAGTAATTTTTCCATTTGTGTCTCCATACCGGCACAATAATTTTATAATAATAGGCGTGTTTTATTTGACGCGAAATTTAGGCTATTAGCTTATTTTGTATGGAAGACTTAGCCAACATATATATATTGGCTAAGCTAATAGCTTAATTTCTCGTCAAATAAAACACGCCTAACGGTCGGACTACTTTTTTTAATTTTATTTTTTGTCCTCGTCGCCATTTCTGTCATGTTCCATGTTAAAATCCAGTTAATAACTCACTTTATTAGAAGCAAAGAATATGTACAATAGAAACGAAAAGAAGAGTATAAAAGGTAATAATAAAGATGGTTGCCAACTATGCGTAATAAGCGTAATAAAATAAAAATAAAAAGAAGTGCGCCTAGGCCACACTGAAGAAGTGAAACTTACGTCACATACATATCTATTTTGTCTCATAGACTAATGGGACTAACCGTACTTCTTTCGGAAGTACAGTACTTTTTTTCGATCTTGTACTTCGTACTTCGAAGTACAGTCAAATGTACTTCTAGGCGATATATTGTACTTCAGGAGCGACTTTTTGACGCATGATATAAATGTTTTTGCGTCAAAAAGTCCGATAGCGATTCGAAAATTGTGCGCTAACTGGTTACAGAATCTCCCCCCAGGCCCTGTACTCCTCCGATCTTCTGGACGATCGTCACATGGCCGGGGCGATAAATTCGTTCAAACCATTAAAGTCGCCGAGGACTGATGGCATCATACCTGCCCAGCTGCAAAGTGGATTCTATTTATGCGAACTGCGTGAGGACCAGGTACATCCAAAGGCTTGGAGGGTAGTCAATGTTGCTTTCATACCGAAGTCCAGAAAAGGCTCTCATGTTTCCCCTACTGATTTTAGGCCTATCAGTTTCTTTGTTGCTAAAAACGCTAAGAGACTGATAGACCCGTACATAAGGAACGCGATTCCTCGCGACTGTCTTTCAAGAGCTCAATATGGTTATTGCAAAAAAGGTCGGTGAATACCGCCCTGCACGCCTTGGTAAAGTGGTCAGAGGGAGCTTTCACGCATGAAGATTATGCAGTAGGGGCCGTCTTCGATATCGAGAGGGTCTTCAAAAATTTCACTCCAGAGGCATTAGTCAAGTATATTCATAATCTGTCGCGGCGGAGTGGGGGAGCGTCTGCACACAGTGCAGAGTCAATAGGAGCACTCCACAAGGTGGTGTTCTGCTCTGGATTGCGGTTGTAAACGACCTTCTAGAGGAACTGGAAAATGTGGGCTGTCGGGTGATCGGCTATGTAGATGATGTGGAACTTTGGGTTAAGGGACGATTTCTATACACCCTTTTCGATCTGGCTCACGGTTACTTGCACAAGGTAACTAGGTGGGCAATCAACGACGGCTGTCGTGGAAGCCTAACGTTGAAGAAAGGGTAGGAAAGGTGTCGGTTGCCTTGTACTGCTGTAGGGGAGCTATCGGTAGAATTAAAATCAATTCATTAGCTCTAGGAAACCAGATTAAGCCTATATTGTTTCAAGGAACCCTTGTCTGGTGGAGCTCACTAGTGATGAATAAACTTGTAAAACAGGAATTAGCGGAGCATTAAGAACCACACCTACACCGGCACTTAACATATATATGTTGAACACGACACCTGCGGATGTTGTAGACAGAATTGTCGCAGCACAAACTGCTATTAGGCTAAGGGAAACCGGGTTCTTTTGTGATATAAAAGAGGAAAAGAAGTCGCTTCTCTGCTGCAGCAAATGTTTTTATTGACCACTTTAAAACACGTTACCTCTCAAGGGCTAGTGATGGGGGTTCTGGCAGGCCATTGTGCGAGTGGTATTATGCGGTGGGACCAGGAATTTCAGCTTATCCTTTTGTATCAGTTGCAAGAGGAAGATGAAGTGGAATCATCTCAACACTTTCTTTTAAACTGTCGAACCTCGCGCGCCTAAGATGGAAGCATTTTGGCTCGCACTTCTGAACAAACACTGAGCTCTCAGGGATCGAAATTATCCGCTTTCGAAATTTCGTAGTCGGCTCGCGGTGTTAACTTAACCCAACCTAAGCTGTACTTCTTTGAGCTATGAAATGGTTGGTCACATTACTCATAACCAATATACATATATACATACATACATACAACTGCTTTTGCATAAGGTTATATTTTATCTTTTTTCTATCTATGTAGATCCCTACCTCTACCTTTTATTCACATTTATGTTATTCTGCCTTCCTTTATCTTCATTTTTACCTTCATACTCTATAGATAACAAAATCGATAGTATCATCCAATAAAATATCGATCACAAAACGGATAAAAAAATCTATAACAAAATCGATGAAAATTTTGATAAAAATTTCGATAGAAAAATCGATAATAATATTGGTAGCAAAATCTACCAACAGCAACTCGATAAAAATATCCATAACAAAATCGATAAAAATACCGATAACAAAATCGATAAATATCGATAACAAAATCGATAAATATCGGTAACAAGATCTATAAATATCGATAACAAAATCCATAAATATCGATAACAAAACCGATAAATATCCACAACAAAATCGATAAATATCGATAACAAAATCGATAAATATCGGTAACAAGATCTATAAATATCGATAACAAAATCCATAAATATCGATAACAAAACCGATAAATATCCACAACAAAATCGATAAACATCGATAACAAAATCGATAAATATCGATTACAACAACGATAAATATCGATAACAAAATCGGTAAATATCGACAACAAAATTGATAAATATCGTAAGCAAAATCGATAAATATCGATAACAAAATCGATAAATATCGGTAACAAAATCCATAAATAGCGATAACAAAATCGATAAATAACCATAACAAAATCGATAAATATCGATAACAAAATCGATAAATATCGATTACAACATCGATAAATATCGAAAAAAATCGATAAATATCGATAACAAAATCGATAAATATCGGTAACAAAATCCATAAATAGCGATAACAAAATCGATAAATATCGGTAACAAAATCCATAAATAGCGATAACAAAATCGATAAATATCGGTAACAAAATCCATAAATAGCGATAACAAAATCGATAAATATCGGTAACAAAATCCATAAATAGCGATAACAAAATCGATAAATATCGGTAACAAAATCCATAAATAGCGATAACAAAATCGATAAATATCGATAACAAAATCGATAAATATCGATTACAACATCGATAAATATCGAAAAAAATCGATAAATATCGATAACAAATTCGATAAATATCGATAACAAAATCGATAGATAACGAAAACAAAATCAATAAAATATCGATTACTAAATCGATAACAAATCGATAAAAAGGTCGATTATTATATCCATAGGTTCCGAAAATAGCGATAGCAAAATTGATAACAATATCGATACAAATTTCAATAAAAAAAACCTATAAAAATATCGATAACAAAACCGATAAAAATGTCGATTATTTTATGGATAAGTCCCTAGAATGTCGAAAATCTCTAAAATCCCAAAATAGTACCCAGTTTGAGTCTCGGCGTCTATCTCTATATCCATTCCTCTTTATTTACCTTGATTTTAATGGGCTGGTATCGAAATTCTGGTACTGCAAAATTCGAAACACGAAATTCTGCTCAACAAAATTATGCTTATTGAAAATTATGCTTTTTGAAAATTCTGCTTTTTGAAAATTCTGCTTTTGACCATTCTGCTTGTCAAAACAAAATTCTGTTTTAAAATATAATGTAAACAATGTTAAATTGGACATGTCATTACTTTAAAAAGTGCGCACTTTTTCAAAGTAATGACATGTCTTATTTGACACTGTTTACATTATATTTTAAAACAGAATTTTGTTTTGAAAAGCAGATATGTTCTATTTGATGAATATACATTTTTTGGGATTTTAGTAAACTAGGTCTGAGTATGTCATGTTAAAGTGAAGCGATGTTAACTTAAATTTAATTTTAGAAATTTATTAATTTCATTAGAGCCGGAAACTAGTTATTTGCGATTATCCGATAAAGTTTGTAACGCAGTTTATTTGCCACTCCTCTTAAGGCCTGTATGCAGCTCTCAAGAAAAGCAAAAACTCCATATAAAATGACGTACAAGAAATGGCTAAGAAATTTTCTTGAGNAAGTTTTTTGTGAAAAAAGAGCACAAGGCAACCCAGGCTTGCAACAGAAATATATGCCCGTTCCATTATTTCTTGAGGAAAGAGTGAGGCAACAGGCTGTGAGGTATCAAAAATGTCAAAATTCCTTGGACACACACGCGAAATAATGGCAATTTTTTCTTGACCGTTTTCTTGAGAGCTGCATACAGGGCTTTAGACTTTAAAGAACACAACTTTAGCCGCTGGTAAGTGCTGGTTTTGATGAAATTTTCTTTTTTCAAGCCTACTAGGAATTTTATTTTCTTCGAGTAATTCATTTGGATTTGATCTCGGCCGAGACACATTTTTGTATTCTCGCTTTTGAATAGAAAAATCTTGAGTCATTACCTTTCCAATGGTACTTCATTTTTGGAAATAGAGCAAGAAATATTGAACTTATAACAGAATTTTTTTGACCTAACTTGACTCTTTTATCGATATTTGCCACTCCTACAATTCAAAAAAGTTAATTTTTACGTCCATTTATTTCAGTTTAACAGCCGCACTCAGAAACATTCCTTAAATTAGCTCTAACGGGCACTTATCTAATGATCGTTAAATCTGTTAATTAATGTTTCCTCTCAGAGTTAAAAATTATGAAATAAAAAAATTAAGTATGGCCCCAGTTGCGGCCCTTCATTTTTGTGGCATCACTCACTTTTTTCGTTCAGTTTGAAATAAAATATAAAAATAAGTATTTATCTCATTTTGCGCGCATCGGCTCAATGCAATGGCTGAGTGAGCAGAGTACTGGTGTGCCATTCGAGAGATCCGAGTTCGAGTCCTAGGGCAGGAAAATTTTCTTTCTCCTTTTTTATTTATTTATTTTTTTTATTTATTTATTTTTTTTATTTAATTTTATAAACTGTCTGTATTGAATTTTTTAGCTTTTTTGATGTAATTTTCTTTTGGCGTATTGATTTTATTGCTTTAAAAAGAAAACAATTTTTTTTAGTTTAATTAAATTGTTTGCTAAAAGACAAACAAGACAAATAACAGGCCAATTCTGCCATCTGCCTTTCAACTCACCTCACTCTTTCGAGAGAAAAAAGTCTATATATTTCGGCAACTATCTTGAACGCCCTTTTCTGTATTTCGAATAACTAATTGACAGATGTGCTAATAGTGTTATTATATTTGTCGCTTAGCATTAAGTTTTCTAAAAACTAAACGAAATGAAAAACAGGGAAAACTAAAAATTTTAGAAACTGAAAGTGAAAGAAAAAAGATGAACCAAAAAAGTTTTCAAACGTTAAATAAAATAAAAAATATGAATTTTTGAAGCAATAAAACTTAAAAAAACATTGTATTCAAAAAAATTTGTTGCCGAGGATTGAACTCGGATCTCTTGAATGGCACGAAAGTGCTCTGCTCACTAGGCCATTGCCTGATACAGCAACGTTATCGAAATCGGAATTTATTGAAAACAAACAAAAAATTTCAAAATCATGCGTTAAAAAGTTAATTAAAGATTTTTGTTTACTTAACTTTAATGTTCATTAAATGCCGTTAACGAATCATTAATTGACTCTGAGAGGGAATTTTTTCAAATCGTTACTGGGGGACACCTTAAGTAATCATTAAACAACTCTGAGTGCGGCTGTATAATTCCTAGCTATAAAGAAATTTTAAATATCAATTTTGGGCATTTCAGCTTTTGTTACCGTTATATAACACCGTGCGACAAAACCCGAAAATTTTTAAAACACGAAAAAATCAATATATTCAAAAAACTAGGAGCCAAATATAGAATTTTAATTTTTCTCTCTGACGTCAAGATTTTTTTTAAGGACTTTGAAATTTCTAGGATATGATTGAATAAAAAAAATATTTAAAACATTTGGTGCACTGTAGACTAACAATATGGGATCAATTAAAAGGAAAAATTCTGTAGAATTGAAAAAAATTATTTGCTGGTGCACCAGGACGAATAAGTGTTGAAAATGTGCTTTTAAAACTTTATCCTTGAATTTCCAAGGATAAAAAAAATATAAGTCAAGGATGTAACTACCACATCGTCGAATTTCGTCCTTCTAACTTTATTATTTTTTTGATAAAACAGTTTTACACTTCTCTTTATAAGATATTCCAGTTACAATAGAAATACCTCTGTGCGCGACCTCTAAGGATTTGGATGAAAGTTGATGAGATTGAAGGTCTAGGTGACATAAATATACGTGGAGCATATTTTGCCGATATGACGTAGGGTTGCCTATTTACACGGGACTTAAATTTTAAGAAAACATCATACATACCTTTCTTTAAAGTGCTGTATCTTGGAAACCTTTTAACGAAACTTAATGAAAAAAATAAGTGCGCCTGGGCCACACTGTAGAAGTGAAACTTACGTGACTTATCTATCTATACATACACACATCTGCTTTTGCTTAAGGTTATATTTTTTCGCTTTTTTTTCTATCAATGTGGATCCCTACCTCTAGCACTGTTCGTTTTAATAACATTCATGTTATTCTGTTTTTCCATTATCTTCAGTTTTATCTTCATACTCTATCGATATAACGTCCATCAAAATATCGATAACAAAATCGAAGACAAATTCGACAAAAATTTCAATATCAACATCGATAATAGTAGCTAAATCGATTAGAAAATCAATAAAAATATCGATAACAAAATCGATAACAAAATCGACAAATATCGATAACAAAATCGATTTATATCGATGAAATAAACCGATAAATATCGATAACAAAATCGATAAATATCGATAACCAAATCGATAAATATCGATAACCAAATCGATAAANCGATAAATGTCGATAACAAAATCGATAAATATCGATAACCAAATCGATAAATATCGATAACCAAATCGATAAATATCGATAACAAAATCGAGTTATATCGATAAATATCGATTAGAAAATCGATAAATATCGATAACAAAATCGATAAATATCGACAACAAAATCGACAAATATCGATAACAAAATCGATAAATATCGATAACAAAATCGATAAACATCGCTAACAAATTCGATAAATTTCGAGAACAAAATCGATAAGAATCGATAATTATCGATAACAAAATCGATGAATATCGATAACAAAATCGATGAATATCGATAACAAAATCAGTAAAAATCGATAAATATCGACTACAAAACCGATAAAAATATCGATTCTTTAATCGATAAGTATCGAGAATCTTGAAAATCTCTAAAATCCCATCGGTATACTCATCCTCATCTTTGTTTTTACTTTTTAGGTTTTTCATTTTCTTCATCAACATATTCCTTCACCTTTGCCCTTATATATAAGTGTTTAAATTTACCTTGGTCTTCGTTTTTACCTTTATCTTTACACATCTTACTCACCTGTACTTTCGTTCTTGTATTGTTATTTCTAGGTGTTATCCTCTAACCTTTTGTTAGCAAATTTTTGTTAAATTAATACCATATGCATACACACAAGAAGTACTTGTTTCAGCCCCAACCATTTCCGTTGCACCATTTCTGTTGCATCATTTCTGTTGCATCATTTCTGTTGCATCATTTCCTTTGCATACACAGAAGAAGTACTTGTTTCAGCCCCAGCCATTTCCGTTGCACCATTTCCGTTGCATCATTTCCGTTGCATCATTTCCGTTACATCATTTCCGAGTGCAATTTCCGCTAAATTTTCCAATTTACTCCCACCCAACCAACCGCCGCTAAAGAAGTTTCACTTCAAAAAGTATTTCTTCCCTCGTATTATGGGCTTCAATTATACATTTTTTGCCTTAATGTGCAACGTATCAAAAACAATAAAAAAATAAGTAAACATTTTTCTTTTTGACATTTTTTTTGATTATAGCACTTAATTTTTTTTACATAAAAACATTTACTATAATGGCAACTTTAAGTACCCAAATGGGCGTAATGGGCTACTTAGGCGTTTGGACTCTAGATCGACTAACGCTCGAGCAATATGATAAATAGACATTGAAATTTTATGAAATTGTATATTTTTGAAAGAGGAAAGGTGTATGAAAAGCTAAAACAATATAAATAAATCATATTAACTTTACTAAGGGTCTGAAATCATGAAAATCCCTTCAAGGACATGGCAGAATTGAACTTTGTTGCAAGTTCACATGGGAAATCTGCTTGCGACGGGGTTGGAGAAAATTTAAAGAGACTGGCAGCTAGAGCAAGTCTTCAACTCCTGACGTTACAACAAATTCGTACACCCGAAGCCCTCTACCAATGAGGTTAGAATAATTTAGAGAAAAAGAAGGTGCTGTATGATTCCAATAGGATGCCTGTAAAAAATAATTGCAACTAACTTTACAGTGGACTTTATTTCGACTATGACTACGTGCCAATTACTTTTATCCTATATTAAGCTAGTTTAAAAGGTTAAATAACATCAAGTTAGGGAACCTCATATCATTCTTTAACGAATCTTTAAATAAATAAATAATTTTTTTTCTTTTTAGTTCTTATTGTAATAAAAACGTGTTGTTGTTTTTTTTAACTATACTTTTATTACGCATTAGGTTTATTTTTTTACAAACCTTTCCTTTTTCTTGTTTTTATAAAAGGACTAATCTTGAAGTTATCATTGGAGGTCTAATATTCTTTTACAATGAAACCGAAACATCAGCAACATCAACACCAACAACCTCATTGCAAAATATCGGGAAAATATGTTGCACGTATATTCATATCACCTAGACCTTCAATCTCTTCAATAATATTCAATCTCTTCTGCTAATATTAGAACAAACCAATTTTTTTTAAGAGATTGAGTCAATTGAGTCATAGGTAAAAAAATAATATCTCCGTTTTTCGAAGTTCGAAAGAGTATTTTTGGTAAAAAATTACTTTTTATTATTATATGTAAATAACTAAGGACCGATTTCACAGCGCGTAGTTAAGTGACAATTCTGAGTTAACCTCGCACTATGAAATTGGCCCTAAAAGACTAAAATATATATAAAATATAGACGTAGTCCGCCTTTTGTTCTAATTTAAATAGTATATACATTTTTTTGTGCAAACTTATATTACAGGTGCTATAAGGGGTCAAAAGTCGGGTCTTCGAAAAATTAAAAATCTTATATTTCAAACAATTTTGAACTGATTTATAAAATTAAAACATAAAAATTTTATAAAAAGCACTTAAAAGCAAAAAATTACTTTTTATAAAAAAAAAAATATAAACAAAAAATTACAAACCGATTTTTAAAAAATTGGTATCGTTATAAAAAGTATATCAGAAAACTTATGCTGTCTTAACCCCAAAAATTTCTATTTATATATTCGATTACTCGAGCAAGTTGGTTAATCAATTATTCGGTTAATCAATTACTCGAGTAATTACGATTTTGATTACTCAAAACGATGATTAATCGAATTACTTGAAATATGATTACTCAAAAAAAATAATTTTGCTCGTTAAAAGAGTTTGCTTTGGAAAATGCTTATTTTCTTTTTTACATTCTGTATATGAAAAAAAAATTGTTTTAATTTTTGAAAACAGAAACGTTGTTTTCAACGTATCAAGGAACTTTAACTATTTTATACATATGTATGTAAAGAGTTGAAATGTTGATTACTCATTTTACTCGAAATGTTGATTAATCATAAGGCAAATTAATCAAATATTTTTGTTTTTGGTTAATCAAAAATCTTGATTACTCGAGTAACTGAGCTTTTGAGTAATCATAACTACTAATTAATCGAATAACTGAGTTATTTACTTTATGATTAATTAAAATTTTGAGTAATCAATTAATCGCACAGCCCTAATACATACACAAAAAAAAAATAATAAAAATATGTTTTCCCTTTATATAAACTTGCCCCCTAAGTGAAAGGCTGGCTACGCCCTTGTATACAAAATAATTTAAGTATTTAAACCAAGGAATGAAACCGATTAAAAATAATGTCCCGGTTTCGGTTTTGTAAAGTGTTTCGGTTTCGGTTTTGGTTTCGTTCTTCAAAATTTGTTTCGGTTCCGGTTTCGGTTTTGAAATAAAACAAGGAAAACAAGCTCGACAAAAAAAATATTTATTACATAAATATTTACCTACCACGGTTTGTTGGTGAAATTAAACATTGCGATTAATTTTAATTTATATGGAGAAAACACCTCTGAATCAATTATACAAACTAATAATCATATTCCACCACATTTACTTAGATCTAAATGCAGAAAATTGTTTATTATATTATTTATTATATAATTAGAGTTGTTGCTAATAGATATTTGATATACACACATATAAGTAAGTGTGATTTTCACAGAAAATTTGCTGATATCTATCTGCTATATATGTATATAAAAATGTTATGTTCGTATGTCACAGTCGTCAAAACTTGAGAACGGCTGAACCGATTTGAATAATTTTGCGGTATGATACCGGAACCAACGATATTGCAAAAAAATGGAGGATTGCCACCTATTTGAAAATTTTTAAACCCAATTATATTGATAAAATAAATAAATTATTACAATATGGGTATCAAATTAAAGAGAAGGCTTACAGCCGAAAATATGTTTAAAGAGGTTGCCACCTGTTGGAAAATTTGTCTAAAGTACATCGATAAAATAAATGAAATATTACAATATGGGTATCGAATTAAAGAGGTTTAAGAAAGATAACTGTTGGAAATATTTCTGAGAAGGGTTGCCACCAATTTTAAAATTTTAACTCAGTTAAATTGATA
>NW_016166288.1:22579-24763 GCF_001687245.7 Rhagoletis zephyria | reverse complement strand
TGCAGTTAAAGAAAACACATGAAAAGGCACGATTTTTTTTAAATTCGAAAAAATGTAAATATTTCAAAAACGGTGACACTTTTACCTGAAAATTTTTTGTTTATCAGTGAGCTCACCCCCCCACCTACCTTGGCCTAAAGTTTGGCACGTTACTTCTGGGACACCCTGTATGTGCTGTTCTGTATGATTTTCTCTGTAGTGAAAGACTCAAACACGTTTTTCTCATAATTTTAGCATATTTTAATGAATCACATTGTCCTGGTCACAAAAGCAAAGTTTCCGAGGAATATTAGGTGGTTTCCATACTTTTAGGGCATAACAGACTAGGAAATAACAATTACATCCCAAGGACTGAGAATTTTTTTTTTTTGTTACTTAGTGTAATAATCCTTGGGACGTCTGAATCAGGTGTCAGGAATTAAAAAAAAAATCAGTTTGGCCGTTCTCAAGCTTTGCGAACACAAAAAACGGCTTTCAAAATATACATACATGCATTGGTATAGATTGGTATGAATCGAAATGGTTTTGAATATGTATCACAATATGAGTGTTAGACGAAAGAGGTTTAAAAAGGTTGCAAACTATTTAAAAGGTTAAATTCAAACTATTCAATAATTTAAATGAATTATTTCAATATGGGGATCAATCAAAATGATTTTAAAAGGGCTTAATTTCAAAACTACATGTAAAAGGTTTCCATCTGTTTAAAATCCCAACTGAGTTGAAAAAGTATGACAAGTAAGAAGTTTAAGAAAGTTATAGTTCGAAAATATTTTGGAGATGGTTAAACAAATTTTAAACCTCCTGTTTTTGAATTGATTTTTCTTGAAATAGATTTTACCCAATGTAGCACGCAAAAATTTCATACACTCAATAAGCTAAGGAAAAATAGCCAAAACTCACGGTCACTGTATGTACATATGTCTCTATTCAAATCACAGGCTTTCAGATTAGAAAATAATAACAGTTTATGGAGAAAATTACGATCATATAACATCACTTAAAACTCGTTCATAGGCATGTCATTTAAATGAGCTGTTAAGACGTCGAAACACCGAATACGGGACAAATACAAGACATTAAAAGATACAAAACATTTGGCGTCCCGCATAAAATAAATAAGTTACCAGGATAATGGGTCAAAAAAAAAATACGACTGTCCCGTATAATATAGAACGGAAGGTCACCGTAATTATAGTAGGTGCCAAAAGAAAAGTATATAAAACACCGTCGGATAATATATCAGCATTACATAACTCAAAAGATTCTAAGATAGTTTTCTTCTTTTCGGTATCTGCCGTCTTTATAGCTTCCACAATATTAACTTCAACTCTTTCACCCATAGATCGCAGTCCTTGCAAATATGCTTCATATATGTGCTCAAATCCGTATTCTCTCAAAAGTGTAGTGTTTTTGCGCCTTTTACTTGGTTCTGAAAAAATTTCATATAAGGTATACGGCCTTCCTAGCTTTCCAGAAGATGTAGAAGCCGTAGAGAAAACTGCATCGTCTTCAGTAATGGAAACCGGCAAACTCACCGAATGCTCTCCATCAAGCCAATCGCTATTTTTACAACGCTTTTATCAACTTGCAATGTTGTGTTCCAGAAACTTTCAATGTTGTGGATCCAGAAACTTTCAATGTTGTGTTCCGACACCAAAGCAAAGCTTTGAAAAGCTCCTATAAAAAAGCATAGTGAATAGGGCGAGGTAGATGACATCTAGATGTCGCCCTATGTACTACGTTTGCTACACCGGAAATAGACGACACGCCATTTCTTTAAATAAAATTAGTTTGACTATTGTCAACTAAATCGAATGCTTTGTAAGTGAAGTGACTTGTGGACCACTTGAGGTATAGGTGGACCAGTTGGTAACCACTTGGGGACCAGTTGGTAACTAGTTCGTGGGACCAGTTGGTGTCCAGTTGGTAACCAGTCGGGGACAAGTCCGGGAACCAGTTGGAACCAGTTTGGGACTAGTCCGAAACTACTTACCTTCGGACCAGTTGGGGACCAGTTGGTCTTTTTAAGCTCCTGTGGCCGTTTTAAGGGTAATTCTTGGGCTCCTGCACTGCCGCTCGGGGTTTCTGCCTTCTACGGTGGTAATTTTGGGCCGGGTTGCCTGTTTTGGCGCATTGTTGTGCTGTGTACCGGGTACCACTTTCTCGAGCGATCACTTTCTC
>NW_016166288.1:0-22146 GCF_001687245.7 Rhagoletis zephyria | reverse complement strand
GCATGCGCTCCACGTTTTTCATTTTCAATTTCATAGATTGTTTATAATGACTTTTGCTAAAATTTCAAAATCAAAAGTTATCAAAACAAATTCTATGGGACTGAGAAGTATTATTTTCTACTTTTTAGTCCATTTATAAAAGCGTTGTATATTAAAAAGTTTTTTTTATATTATTTATTTTAAGAGATCGATCCTTTTTGCGTTGAGCCTTAATCCAACGCGTATTGCATTGAAATAATAACTTTTTTTTTTTTAATCATTAATTACAAATTCTGTGTTGACTTCCGAAACTTGATATTTTTCCCTTAAAAATGTGGATAACGCCGACTCATTTAAAAATCACATTTCTGATAATTCCGTATGCATGGTGTAAGTTAATTTTTTTCTAAAAATTATTAGAATCTCACAAATGAAACCTCAGATAAAAGGCGCGGTTGTCTTGTTTTTGAATATCAACATTTTTTTCTTTTTATTCTTAAGATTTATTATTTATAGGGTTAAAAGCCCACTGATACTAGTAGCGGCTGAAATCCCGTATTCTCACGTAGGGTCACTTAAAATATCAAAACTTCAAATGGCGCAAACTCGCGCAAACTTTTTTTCCGTGTAGTAGTTGGATTTTTCGTTCTTTTAGTGAATTCAAATTCAAAACATAGCCAAGCGGAGAAAACCTTCGAACCCTTCATCGAAATTAAAAAAACGAAACAAAAATTGTGTTTTATTACAGAAGCAACCTGTTATATCAAATTAAAATATGTATAGCTAATTTTAAATCTGAATATAACATGTAACTCAAGTCTGTATTTCTTAATACGCCCTTGCTAGGAAAAAATTCCTAAACTGCGGATCTGAAAATTACTGCGCTGCGAGTAAAAATTTTAGCAATTTGAATATGTTAACTTCTTAAGCAATTTTCACATTATTTTATTAAATAAACACACAAAAAATCATTAGATCATTAAATAATGATACCAAACACTGACGTTATTTACAACTTTTCAAAAATGCATTTATGATCAGCCTTTGTACTAGCTCGATCCATAGTGCACTGGGTTTCTTTGAGTTGTGAGAATAACAAGCACAACAAACTTGATGGCTAGTAATCTGAGATTTGCCTGTGTAAGCGGGGTGATGAACAAACGAGCTTTAATAGAGATGATACTTATATGTAAACGCACTTTTATGCTTTTCCGAGTCGTACGCATATGTTTCCACATCAAATTTCATGAGTACCTATTACTCATGCCTTTTTATAATATTTTTATGAAGATTTTTTAAGGTTAAACTCTATGGTCATCTGAGGGGATTTTTTCCAAAAATTCTTCAAGAAATCGGTCCAGCTCACGGAAATCTTAATATTTTTCCGAACTATTTTGGTAAAATTCTTATGGACTTATTCATAAAAAATAAAGTAGCTTTATAAAAGACTTATAAATTAAAAAATGTATGGAAAAGTTAATTCATAAAGCTCTTTAAACCTACTAACATAAGAGATTTTATAATTAAAATGGAAACACAGTGCCGATTTTAATACTAATATACTGTCTGGTAACGAAGATTATATCGACTATGAACATGAAGATTCCTATAGTCCGGACGAAGGTGATGTTGCCGAGGACGACGCGGGGTTTATATGCGAAAAAACATCAAAAGGATACCCTCAAAATTTTGATGAAGAAACTGAACACAGAAAGTGGATTATTTAAAGTGGCATTGCTCAACCAAGTGGTGATAAACTGCTGTACATTTTGAGCCACAAGCTTCATCTTAACTTGCCAAAAACTTTTAAAAGTTTCCTAAAAACTTATGACACAAAGTACTGAATTAAAACGGTTGGAAATGACGAACTCGTGTACTTTGGGATCCAAAAAGGTTTACAAAATCTAAATCATGGTTTCCACGAAGGTTCTATAGAAATCTTGATAAATATAGATGGGGTTCCTGCATATAAATTAAGTACGCGTCAAATGTGGCCAATTTTGGGTAAAATTCTCTATCATTACAGATTTTACGAGCCTTTTCCAATAGGAGTCTATTACGGAGATGAAAACCAGAAAGAACTTGATGCGTTTTCAGGAAAGCTCATCGGCAAAGCGAATAGATTAAGCAATGGAGTGGAAATTGAGGGATATTACTACCAATTTCGCATTAAAGGTTTTTGCTGCGATACCCCAACAAGAGCTTTGCTCAAGGGGATTAAAGGTCAGGTTGGTTTCTTTTCGTACTAGATATGCGCTATTAAAGGGGTTCGCTTCGATAAAAGGACAACTTTCCCTTATGGAGAACATAAAAAAAGAACAGATAAGTCTTTTCGTAACAAAGAACAGCCAGATCACCATACGCATTCAACGCCTCTATGGAATATAACTCCTAAGGTCAATATGATTACTTGCTTCATCCTCGATTTCATGCATCTTTGTTGTATAAATGTGATGCAAAAATTGCTCGAGTATTGGCTAGAAAAATTTCCTTTTCAATTGAGCGCGAAGCAAATAAAGGTTTTAGAACAAAGATCAGTAAATATGGCTTTTCAAGTTGCAGTCGAATTTCAGAGAACAAAAAGAAGCTCAAGCACTTCTTAAAACTCAAAGCAACGGAGTTTTGTTGTTTTCTTTTGCTTTAAAGTGGTCCAATCCTTATTAGAAAATTATTAAAACCTAGTTATTATCGACACTTTCCATTTCTTCATGCTTCTTCTCGATTATTAGCTTATTGCAATAAAGCTAAAACGTACTTAAAACAAGTAGGATAGTCTAAGTATGGGCGTCCTTAAATTTCGAAATATCGAAGTTTCAAGCATTTCTGAAATTTATCATTATATGAAAAGTGGCCGTAATTTTTTTCCGATCTCAATCATTTTCAACGTTTTACTTTCATGTGGCAAGCAGAATAACCATACCGAGTTTGGTACAAATTGGTAGAACGGTTACCGAGACACATAAATGTGATCATAAGTGGGCGGTGCCACGCCCATTTTCGAAAATTTTATCATGAGCGTTTTTCTTGCTAAAGAATTATTTCAAGCATCAATTTTGACTAAATTAGCTTTAGTATTTACTGATGTAATTTTTATTTTATAAGCTCGAGGCCCAGAGAATACATAAAACACAGGTTTTACTTCATTAATTTTTACTATCGATATTTCGACCTAAATCTGAGGTCATCTTCAGGACTGTAAGTACACATAAACACATTGACATATCACTAACCTGTAAAATATAAGTTAAGAACAACGTACACTCTTAGTTGTGCCTGGTCGACTGATTAGGAGTGCAGAAATATAATTTAAGTAAGTGAACATTTTGAGCATTACAAAATAAACAATTAAGAGTACCGTAATTGTAAACAAAAACAAAAATTATATATCAACAACAATACACGGAATATTGAATTTTAGGCAAGTGAACAGAAGTATAAGAAGTTAACAATTTAATTTAACCATACCGTAATTATAAACAAAAAACATGCAAACAATAATACAAGCAATATTTGACAGTAAGACGTAAATATGTAAATATGTAATACGACAACTACGCAAATTCCTAATGACATTCAGTGGCCTCTTTCATTTGGCCCTAAATTTGCACTACCAACAAATAAAAGAGAATTTCCACTTTTCCAAATAATAACAGATGGGGAAAATTGCACTCACACGATTAAGAACAAAGAAAAACAAGAAATATAAAGAAATAGTTTGACGACACTAATACGTGACCATCTTAATAAGACTACAGGAACAACGAGAGATAAGTTTATTCGCGTTACATTGCACTCAACAAAAAGATTTTTAAATAACAATAAACACCTATTGGTCCTCAATGCTGATAAATGGAACGTAACCGTGGTTATGGCCAAGTCCAAATATGAGGCTAAGATGAAGTTAATCGTTAACAACATTTCCACTTACAGAATTTTGAAACATGACCCTACAAGTAAATTACCAGCCACAGATATTGAAATCGTAGAAAGAATGTACAACAATATGTTTATTGACGCAAAAGACAAGAACAATCTATCTTGCAAAATAGCCAATCCACCAAGAATCTACGGTTTGCCAAAAACACACAAAGAAGTTATCCTCCTTATACCCATTTGTTCATCCATAAACTCCCCGTCCTATAATCTGTGTAAATATGTTGTCAATATTCTTAAAAATATAACTAAATCTTCCGACTATAATGTAAGAAATCAAGGATACCTATATCAAGCGAAGCGACCTACGAATGAATGGTTGTGCTTGGACTCCTCCACGCATGAAACGCAGCTTGATTCACATGAACATATTGTACAAATTTATAGTTTTGGTTGTTTAAAAACTGAGTGCAAAATGTTCCAAGACAATTAGTATCCATAATTTTTTTCTTTTAAAGATTGGAAAATCTGCAGAACATGAAATAATCAAGCGTAACAACCATCAAATGATAGCAGCTTTTATCATTCAGTCCATGGTTTATCCACATACATATAATGTCCTTTTTTAGAATATTATGATCAGTTTTTATTTCTGTGTTCGTATGGAAAAGTAGCTTATGTCGAAAGGCTGGCTTTAGTATAATTCGGCATTCGCAGCATACGATTGCGAATGACTCACTAGCGCTGAGCTGTTGAAGAACTTTCGGCAAATAAACGTGCAAAAAATTATTCCGATACTAGCAATTCAATATTCTTATTCTTATTAAGTAACAAGTTTTCTATTTCTACGTACAAAATTGTTTGTATAAATTTTTAAATTTCCAAAACTCTACTTTGTACAGTTCAAAGGCTTCTACAAAAAAAAATGTATATAAAAGTTCTACAAACAAATTTATACAAATATGCATATCAGAAGAAAGGGGGTTTAATCGTCTTTACAACGGTACAAATTGTTTAAAAATCCGTTGGTAATTTTTTTATCAAAAATACTTTCTTTATTAAAAAAGGTTATTTTTTTCCTTTAAATGTGGTTTTTCTTAAATTTTATATACGAAGTATACAAATATGCTAATCAGAAGAAAGGAGATTAACGCCTTTACAACGATACCAACTTTTAAAAAATCAGTTAGTATTTTTTTTTTTTTATAAAAAAGGTATTATTTCCTTTAGATGTGTTGTTTTTTAATTTTTATATACGAAACATACAAACATGCTTCAGAAGAAAGTGGGTTTAATCGTCTTTACAACGATACTAACGTTTTAAAAATCGGTTAGTAATTTTTGTGTTTAAAATATTTTTTTTAAAGGTATTTTTCCCTTTTAATGTGTTTTTTCTCAAATTTTTAAATACGAAGTATACAAATATGCATATCAGAAGAAAGGGGATTTAATCACCTTTACAACGATACCAATTTTTTAAAAATCGGTTAGTAATTTTTTTGTTTAAACTATTTTTTTTTTATAAAAAAAGGTATTTTTTTTTATTCAAATTGTGTTTTTCTAAAATTTTTTATTTAAGAAGTATACAAATATGCATATCAGAAGAAAGAGGGTTTGTACAACGATACGAATGCCTTAAATATCGGTTAGTAATTTTTTTGTTTAAAATATTTTTTTATACAAAAAAAAATTGTTTTCTTTAAATGTGTTAAATCCTCTGTACAACGATGTAAATTTTTTAAAAATCGGTTAAAAATTATTTGAAATATAAGGAATTTAATTTTTCGAAGACCTTAATTTTGACCCTTTGAATTTAGGGGGGCTTGCGCTTCCCCACATACAAGCTAGTTACGGTAGACAATTGCTACCTCTCGCCTAGATTTAGTTTTTTATCTGGAATTGTTATTGTTTTTGTATGTTTGTATGTATGTATATTAGAACCATAATTAAATTAAATTTTCAAATTGTACTTACTGGCCGAAAAAATTTTACCAAAAAGTAGATAAATGTACCTAAAAATTAAATATGTATTTTTATGTGTATCAATTTTAAATATTGGGTGGCAGCCTCCTTCTTCGGTACCATGTCTAGTTTTGGACCCCCATCATACAATCATTGCTATTAAAAATTTCCTTGAAAAGAATTCCTCCGGGCAGATCCAGGTAAAATTATATAAGTATTCACCAAGTTGAGCAAGTGGCCTGGCACTCTAAAAACAGAAGATTAAGCAGTGCTTGCATTGTTTGCGTTCTGCATTTGCGTTCAACTCAACGCAAAGTTGCATGAAAAAAAGTTGAATGCCTAAAAATATCATAATATAAAAAATATCAAAATGTTCGCCATAGAAAGGCGTTTGCATTGTTCAAATTCTACTTTTGGTTGAACGGCCTTTCAACTAATCGTTTTCAACAAAGTTAGTCGCTATCCAACGCAAAGTTGAACAATGCAAACACTGCTTTAGCTGGAGCAACAAATGTTGCCAGAGTGCCAGAAACGATTGCCAACCGGTCCGTTTTCGGTGGGACTGTCCCGGACTTAAGAGCGATGATCAAGTCCTGGTACAATACTTGCCGGAATACAAAATAGATATCTCGTTGCAATCAATTTAGAACTCTTTTAATACTAACATTTTACATATTCTATTTAGTAATCGACAGCATACGCCGTATAGTAAAAGAAAAATTTCTAATTGTGTCCCGGTTAAAATGAGTGAAGTATAAAATCTTCTTCTTCTTATTTGACCCTGTAACCGCCTAAGCGATTTTGGTTGAGTTCAACAAAGCACGCCAGTCGTTTCTTTTCTGTGCCAACTGGCGCCAATTGGAAATGCAAAGCGAAGCCAAGTCCTTCTTCACCTGTCTTTCCATCTCAGTAAGGGCCTTCCTCTTCCTCTGCTACCACCAGCGGGTTCCGAGTTGAATACTTTCAGAGCTGGAGCGTCGGTGTCCATTCGAACAACATGACCAAGCAAGCGGAGCCGCTGTATTTTAATTCGCTGCACTATGTCCATGTAAAGCTCATACAGCTCATCGTTCCATCGTCTGCGGTAATCGCCGTCGACAACGCGTAAAGCTCCGTAAATCTCCCGAAAAATCTTTCTCTCGAATACTCCAAGAGCTGCCTCATCGGATGTTGTCATTGTCCATGCTTCTGCGCCATATACTATCACAGGCATGATGAGTGACTTATAGAGTGTGGTTTTAATACGACGAGAGAGGACTGAATTTCCTACTCATTCCAAAGTAGGACTTGTTGACAAGAGTGATTCTGCATTGCATTTCCATGCTGACATTATTATGGGTGTTAATGCTGGTTCCCAAGTAAACGAAATTCTCTACTTTCTCGAAATTGTAACTGTCAACAGTGCCGTGGGTGCCAAGGCGCGAATGTGCTGACTGTTTGTTTGTGGGCAGGGGATACTTCGTCTTGTCCTCGTTTACCAGCAGGCCTATTCGCTTTGCTTCCTTATCCAACTTGGAAAGGGCAGAACTGGCTTAACGGGTTTTGTTGCCGATGATATCGATGTCATCGGCANCCGATGATGTCGATGTCATCGGCATAAGCCAGCAATTGCACGCTCTTGTAGTAAATTGTTCCTGAGCGCTTCAGTTCTGAAGCTCCTATTATGTTCTCCAGCATTAGATTAAAGAAGTCACATGAAAGAGAGTCGCCCTGTCTGAAGCCCCGTTTGGTGGCGAACGGCTCGGAAAGATTTTTCCCAATTCTGACGGAGCTGGTGGTATTGCTCAACGTCATTTTACACAGCCGTATCAATTTGGCGGGGATGCCAAATTCGGACAAAGCGGCGTATAGGCAACTCCTCGACAATTAGGTGGTGAGTGTCGATCCTTTCTCGCGGGTCCTTTCCAAGATTTGGCGTATTGTGAATAACCGGTCTATGGTGGATTTGCCAGGTCTAAAGCCACACTGATAAGGCCCAATCAGTTCATTGACGGTGAGCTTTAGTCTTTCACAAAATACGCTCCATAAGACCTTGTAACCTATGCTTAGAAGCCTAATCCCGCGGTAGTTGGCGCGAATGGTGGGGCTTTCTTGTGGATTGGACAGAGCACACTTGAATTCCAGTCGTCGGGCATGCGTTCATCTGGCCATATTCTGCATAAGAGTTGATTCATGCACCTTATCAACTCCTCGTCACCGTACTTGAATAGCTTAGCTGGCAGGCAGTCAGATCCAGCAGTTTTGTTGTTTTTCAGCAGCGGGATTGCCATTCGTACATCGTCATGGTCAGGCGGAGGAACATCGACTCCGTCATCATCGACTGGGGGCTCGGGTTCTTATTCTCCACAACTTTCCGTGCTGCTACCATTCAGTAGCTTGGAAAAGTGTATCCTCAATTATTTATGTACGTTATGAACATCTGTAACTAGGTCGCCATTGTTGTTCTTACAGGAGTACGCCCTGGTCTTGAAACCTTCCGTAAGTCGCTTAACTCTCTGTAAAAATTTTCGGGCGTTCTTCCTGTCGGCCAGCATTTCAAGTTCTTCGCACTCACGTATTTCGGCCTCTCTCTTCTTATTGCGGCAAACACGCCTCGCTTCTCTCTTCAGACCCCTAAAGCGGTCCCACATAGCTCGCCTTGTGCCCGATCTCAGCGTGGCCCTGTAGGCGGCAACTTTTTTCTTTGCAGCTTCCTGACACTCCTTATCGTGACAGTTTTGCTTTCGGGCTCCCTGAAATCCGACTACTTCTTCGGCGGCGGTACTTAATCAGCGGGAAATGGGTTCCACTGCTCGCGTATGTCAGCTTGTTGAATTTTTCGCAATATATGCAAAGATTTTTAATCTAATTTATTTTCGATAATTTTTTAAAAAAATATAGTTAATTTTACACCAAAAAACATAAAAATAAAATCTCTAAACTTTGTGCAAAACTCAGGAAAGTTCATTAAATTTGCACACTAACTTGCAACTTTTTATTCAGATTTTTTAGAAAAATTTTAAGTATACAGTTTTATAGTCCATTCAATTTTAGTATGACAAAATGCCAGTTTAAAGTTGCTAGAAAATTGCGTTGATGTTTGGTAATTTTTGTTCAAGCATTCGCATCCGCGGATGTCTAAAATGTCACATTCGCAACATCCCTAGTATGTACCTCATCATATGTATCTCATCAAAAACAAGAAGAATGAATAAAGCAACAGTTCTATGCGAGGGCCGCCCGGAGCGATCGCGAATCGGATACGGGCGCGGAGCGCCCCCGGCTAAATAGACACCATTTACTTTTTGTATTGAAATAAGATCGTATTAATTTTGCGTATGGCTTTATTTAATTTTCTTCATGCAAATAAAGCCATATGGCATTACTTCTCCATTTTGATTTAAATAAAGCCATATGGCGTTATTTCCTATGGATTTTTTGTACGGCGCCTTTTGAAATACCTCCAAAAATTAAGTTTTTTATAGATAGAAACACAAAAAGCAACACATTTTAATTCAACTTTGAATGACGCATAATTATCTCACCTTTCTCTTTCACTCAGTGAATGAAAGTGTTGCAAAGAAATAAAAAGAGTAGGGCTATTCGCGATTCGGTGCATAAGAGCTGACAAATTTATGCAATTGCAGAAATATCCCATGGATTTTGAGCGACCTTTATTAAACTGTCATGGTAGAGCTTTTGCAAAACAATTTTTGTGCATCAGCTTTGGTTTTGTTTATGAATGCAATGCATAGCATTTTTACGCTATGGATTTTCGGTTTTGCAAATTTGCCAAGCCATGACAAATGCAAATGCGTGTATTTTGTTTGTGTATTGCAAATAATTTGCAATACAAATTTGCAATGCAATGATGCTAGGCCATTTGCACCGGATCGCGAATAGCCCTAGGGAGAAAATACCTTTCCAATGATCACAAGTCTACATCGGAATAGGTTTGGCTGAGTTATTCAAGTTTTTCTCTAACCAATCTTTGAAAAATTAAGAAACATCATTAAAAATCTCATTATTATGATTCTGTTGAAATTTTTTTTTATGTTTCTATGCAGATTTTTTAAGCTTAGACTGTTTTGTAAGCTGAGGGGACTTTCTTCAAAGAGTGCTTTAAGAAGCTATATTTATTCACAAAAAACTACACTTTTGGAGGTATTTTCGGTCCAGCTCACTTAAATTTTAATACTTTTCCAAAATATTTTGGTCATAAATTATTGGCACAGAGAATTATTCACAATGTGTGGAGCATTTTTATACCCGAGCATACTTATGCACAAGGGTTCATTCAACATTCAGCCAGAAATGGATGCTTCTCTGGACGGCATCAGTTTTCGATCGCAAGAGTCCTGCTGGGCTTAGCTCAGATTTTGTGGTATAAAATGTAGGTAGAATTGAAAGTTTCAGTGTAAATACATATCGTGCACATAATTTAGTATGCAGATATTGCAAATGTTTTAGTTGTGTGATTTTTAAGATGAAGAGATAGGAACCTCTTTAGAAATAAAACAACTGTGCCTGTTCACTTTCTCCAAAATTCAAAAAATTTAGTACTTGGAGCCAAAAAAGTTGTGTAAAAGGTGAACGCCGTAATAAAAAATTCTTTATTATCTTCCAAGTTGTAAAATTCTGGCTTGAACGAGCAGAGCACACCGAACTTCATACAATTTTTTTTTTTTAATTTGCGCCGGTTTTTCTAGAATTACTGGACGATAATGTAAACCGATTTTGACGACCTTTCAGAGTTATGGTTTTCTAGTTAAAACCAGCATATGCTCTGAATTTCATCAAAATCGGATAACATTTTCTATTTCTGCCCACAAGAGCTGTGGGTGTGGTAGCGCGTTGAATTTTACCATTTTCCACATTCATTCATTCCTAACTGCCGAACAGCGCATACACGAAATTTCAGCGAATTTCTAGTACGGTTACTACTTTTGGCCACAGCTTATGTGGCGACGTCCCACTATGCGGCATGCGTACTAAGATACTGTCCTGGTTGGCAACCAGGTGAATACGTTGATGATTAAATGCCGTATTGCTTCTTTACTGCAATGTGAAGAGAATTTGAATACAGCAACTTAAAAGACCGAATAAATTGAAACACGTGTTTTTCCTCCAAAGCTGTTTATCAGAGAGAATAATTTTCCTTTTTTTTCTTAGAGGTATGTGTGTTACAATAACAAGTGATGTGTACCAAACGGACTAATCGATACTCCTAAAGGATTGTACAGATGCGTGATCCTATTCGTAATTCATAACTCAACATTCTCCTGACCATGACAACATTGTTGTGATAGTACAATCGATTAATGCATATTTGATATTGATATAACATTTATAGTGGGTAGATTACCTAAGATTAAGTGGCCGAACTCAATGAATGAGTTTACTTAGGCAACTAAATAGGTTAATGAAAAATAACTTTGATAGTGGAGAATTATGATACGGTTGTTCCTGGAGAAGTGACTAAAAACAAATTCGGTTGGCATATTATTCGATGTCTTTTTGTTCAGCAATGTTTGGTACTAAGGCGACAATTGGGCGTTTAAACATGCCAGTGACTGTTTTTACAGTGACAACCCGAATAAAATCGTCATTCCCTCGATGTAATGGGCCCATGGGCCACTGACCGACTGGAAACCGATCATCTTTGATAATTACCAGATCATTTTCCTTTATGTTAGGTTGTTTGTCTTGCCATTTTGGTCGAATTTGCATTGATGATAAAACATCTTTTTTAAATCTCAGCCAAAAATGTTGGACCATTTGTTCCATTAATTGATGACGTTTAATTGGGTTTAGTTCAGATTGCGGTTGAGGTCGTGATAGAAGAACATTTCCCGTAAGAAAATGTCCGGGCGTCAATGCGTTGAAGTCGTTGGCATTTTCGGTGAGTGGTGAGATCAGTCGCGAATTGAGAACAGCCTAAATTCGAGCTAAAACAGTTGAAAATTCTTCGAACGTAAGTTTGGAATTTTTCAAAACTCTGGATAAATGAAATTTCATAGATTTGTCGGCTGCTTCAGCCAAGCCATTGGAATGAGGCGCTGCTGGTGGGCTAAAATGCCATTGAATGTGTCGATTTGCTAATGCTGGTATAATGTCTGCTTTGATGGATTGAAGAAATTCAGAGTGACGCCGTTTATTTTCGTTGTTGGCACCAACAAAATTTGTACCACAGTCACTGAAAACATCGTGACAAAATCCACGGCGGGAAATAAAACGGTCGAATGCGTGAAGAAAAGTTTGCGTCGTTAGATCACCTGCGGCCTCCAAGTGCACAGCTCTAGTTGACATACATGTAAAAACAGCGACGTAGCCCTTATATGAAGTCTTTCCGCGACCCTTTGATGTTCGAATGTCATAAGGACCTGCATAGAGTTGTGATTAACACGCATGCTGGGCAGAGCGCCCATTTGCTGTTGCAATAAAACCGGACGAGCTTTGAAGCAAATGACACATTTATGAATAAAATTACGGACAAATCTACGCACATCAAGAATCCAATAGCTGTGTCGAATGGTGACTTGTGGTCCCCCGTGTAATGTTAGGCGATAATAAAAATCTGACTAAAGTTGCAATATGACTTTTCGATGGCAATATTATTGGAAATTTTTCTTCAAAAGACATGAATGCATTTGCCAAACGACCATTTACACGAAGAATGTTACTGTCGTCGAGGAATGGATTAAGTCTATACAATTTACTGGTCTTTGGAATTGGTTTCTTACTTCGAATGGTTTTGAGCTCAGATGAGAATTCGTTTGCTTGAACCCAGCGTATGAGTGAATCTTCGCTATGAAGACCGAACAAGTTGCACAAAACGAATGGCATATGCGACAGCACGACGTAGGCGATTCAAGTTTGAAAACCGTTGAATGAGGTTATCTGCGCGGCACACTTCCTTCGTGGTGATATTTATTGCTTTGAACTGTGCACGAAGTACAGCTTGATCATCGTCGTGGAGTTCGAATTGTCAAGCTGACCACTCAGCTTGAGGCAGGGAAAGAAATTGTGGTCCATGCCACCAAAGTGATGAATTGCGCAATTCAGCAATAGTTAAACCGCGACTATTGAGGTCAGATGGGGTTTCTCGAGAAGCGACATGATACCATTGTTCAACTTCAGTTGACGATAGAATTTTATGAACACGGTTACAAACAAAAACCGCCCACCTGTTTGGATCCCCTTGAATCCATGATAAAACTACACTTGAGTCAGTCCACATAAAAGTCTCGTCCAGGGTGATTCTCAACGACTGCTTAACCGAATTAAGTAATTTGACTGCCAACACAGCACCACATAGCTCGGCACGAGGTGTTGTCAACGGTTTCCGCATTGGTGTCAGTTTGCTTTTTGCTATACAAAAATTGACGCGAATATGATGGTTTGACTCGATGGTGCGCAGATAAATTGCTGCAGCGTAAGCCTCGTTGGAGCTATCACAAAAAACGTGAAGATTATTACTTTTGTTGGCACGCGATGTGTTGATCCACCGGGGTATTTTGATTGCCTTGATAAGCTGAAGTTGATCAATGGTTTGCTCCCATTCCAATTGGAGTTCGATAGATGGTATGAGATCATCCCAGTCAAACTTCTGTTCCCATAATTTGTTCAGAAAGTTCTTTTCCTTGGTGATGAATGGATTTAGCCAACCGAGTGGATCAAAAAGTCGCGCGACGGTTGACGCAACGTTACGCTTAGTAAGACGTTTATCAGTAGAAAAGTTAATGGAGAATGTGAAAAAGTCGTTGAAACTTGAACATCCCAACCCGAGAGTTCTTACATCCTCGCTGGAATTAAATAAACATACGGTATTTTGATAACGATATTCGATGGATATTTGTTGAAGAAGTTCTGGGGAATTGCTAGCCCATTTGCGGAGCTCAAACCCAGCACTTCGAAGCAATTCAATAAGACCCTTCATTAACTTGAGAGCTTCTTCGATTGTTTCCCTTCCTGTGGTGATGTCATCTACATAAGTTTCAAACCTAAGTGCGGTGTAAACTGCTGGTGAAGAGACCTTAACTTGTTCGGCTAGCAGTTGAATGGTTTTAATTGCCTGATATGGGGATGAAGCAATACCAAAGGTGACGGTTTGGAGTGCATAGGTTTTAATGCCCTAGTTGTCATCATCTTGCCACAAGATGTACTGATAGTGAGTGTCATCCGGATGCATCTGTATACAGCGATACATTTTTTCGATATCGGCAATAAGAACATATCTATGCGTGCGCCAATTTATAATAATTGAGACCAAATCAGCTTGTAAAGCGGGACCGGTGGTCAAAATATCATTTAATGATTTTACGTTTGTAGTTTTTGCGGAACCGTCAAACACCTGACGAAGTTTCGTTGTTATACTGCTTTCTTTAAGCACTGCGTGATGAGGTAAGTAAAAATGTTTTTTATTAGGCTGTTGAATGAGCTTGACATGATTCAGCTGCTGATACTCATTAAAGACTGCAAAATATGCTTTCTTGAAAGTTGCGTCACTATTGAACCGTCGTTGCAGCGATTGAAAACGTTTGAGGGCCATATCGTACGACGAGCCCAATTGGATCGAGGAATCAAAATATGATTTTAATGGTAATCGTACCATAAATTTTCCATCTGGTTGGCGGATGGTAGTTTGTTCGTAAAACCTTTCGGTCCATTCATCTTCTTTAGACAACTTCTTGATCGGCGGCACCTCTTCAATATCGTGAAATTTTGTGAGATATTCGCTGATTTGAAGGGTTGAAATATGGTAGCAACCAGTTAATGGAAATGTATGAACGTGATTTTGTTGGAGCAATTCCCCAAACAACATCCACCCTAATTTCGTGCACTGAGCGACAGGCTCCCCAAATTCACCCCTGCGCAACCTCTCCTCAATGATTCGACCATAGACATCGCCAGCCAATAGCAGGTCGATTTGGCCCGGAGTCGCAAAATGTGGGTCCGCCATTCACAAATTTGTAAGATGATGCAAAGATTTGACCTTCAATGTATACAAGGGCAGCTCAGATGTAATTGATGGAAGCACAGCAAAATTCAAAATGAAATTGAATCGCGGATTGACGACAGAGTGGATGTTGAGCTTTAATCCTTTATCGGCGATTTTGTATTGACTTTCACCCATGGGACGGTAACCGATGCAAAATGGAATAAACTCCAGCTTCAATCGCTGAGCTGCACGCTCTGTTATAATTGATTGTTGTGAACCGCTGTCGATTAGTGCGCGAAGACGTATGTGTTGACCGAAAGCATCGACCACATTTACAATTGCTGTCGAAAGGAGGACCGTTGAATTTGTATGGACTAAATTGTTTGCTACGATTTGGGGGCTGACCGTCGGTGCATGACCCTCATTCGAAGACGTTGATCCTATGTTTGTACTTGGACAAAAAGGTTCAGCTGATGACAGAGTTGATTTATTAAAATGCAGCAAAGTGTGATGTTTGCCACCGCAGGTGAAACAAGTATGCTTACTGGAGCACTGCATCGATTTCGAATGACCGAGACAAATAAAACACAATTTCTGATGAGTTATAAAGTCTCTACGCTCAATCGGTGACCATTGTAAAAATTGTTGACATTTACGGGGAACGTGAGGGCCCCTACAGGTTTCAATTGGACAAACTATTGATTTTTTGGAGACATGCATATTTCGAATATCCTTTCGATCTTGTAACTTAGCAAATGATTTGTTTGACTTTGAATGTGACAACTTTGAATCAATATTGTGGGTTGTGTGTGCGGCAGCATCAGCAATGAGAAAAGTCGATTTAATAAAATCCAGCAAGGGTTGAAGTTTTGCAACTTTCTTCGGTTCTTTACGATGCCTTTCGAAATCGAGACGCGTAGCTGGTGAAAGTTTTTCAAGTAAATGAAATGCGAAAAATTCTGAGTTTTCGTCGGTATAGAACTTCAGATTTTTCAGCTGAACCACACATGCGCGCACAGAGTCGTGCAACGACTTCAATTCAACAGCAGATTCCCATTGGGAATGCATTGGCAAGTTCATAAATTTCTTCATGAACGCAGTGAATAAAACTTGCACATTGCTATAGCGATCTTTAAGGTCTTCCAAGGATTCGTCTTAGGTGTTATCTGTAACATCTAAATGGGCAATGGATGAGGTTACGTTTGGAGTTAAAAATGACTTGAGATACACGAATTTCTGATGTTTTGAAGGTTTCGAATTCGTGTGAGTTGTCTGGAATGATGCATAAAATGCTGGCCATTCTGTAGGCTCACAATCTAATTTTTCGATTTTTAATTCAGGAGGCCTAAATGAGGAATCTGTGTGAAACTCTCGTATGGTTGTGTTCGTGGTTTTGGCTGTTGAAGAAGGTGGAGTGCAAGTCGAGTGAGTGGTTGTTGTTGCATGACGGTCGGGGAATAGTCGATCAAATACAGTTTCGATATGATCGATGGTATCTGCATGCTCAGATTGAAAAGCCCCAAAAATATCATTTTAGAAATAGTCATCCTCGCGAGATAACCTCAAGCGAACCAAAGTGCGATGGTTTGTATTATATGTCTGCAGGACTTGGGCGATTCGATTAAGGCGAGTCATAAATTGCCCCCTAGAACGTCGGCTCGGACCATCTCGGTCGAAGATTGGGCGTTCTCGACGCAATCGTTCCAGTAAGTCAAGTTGCTCAGCCACTAATTGCTCTTGTTCACTAATGTTGACTGATTTATCAGCCACTGAATCGTCTTCAGACATCCTAATGAAAATTCTTGCCAATAGAATATGTTTAGAACCACTTACCTCTAGAATACGTGAATTTTCTCAACTGATTTATGTTGCTGCCTGGGCGTTATGCGATGAAAGCTTGTTTTGTTTAATAAGTTATATTTTCATTAATGGCTCCTCTTGAACGGTTTGAGTGGGACGGTAAGATTTGCAATGAAATGTTCGTATTCCTTTGGCACTGTGTGTATTCAACACTATCCATAAACGCAGTGTGATCGATGTAATGCAGCATGGCACGAGATTTGAGGTTAATGACGACACCCTCGAAATGGAGTCGGTATTGAAATTTCTTATGTTTCGCAAATAAAGAGGATCCGGCTCGAAGGACCACTTTCCTGGTTGGCAACCAGGTGAATACGTTGATGATGAAATGCCGGCTCGCTTCTTTACTGCAATGTGAAGAGAATCTGGATACAGCAACTTAAAAGACCGAATAAATTGAAACACGTGTTTTTCCTTCAAAGCTGTTTATCAGAGAGAATAATTTTCTTTAATTTTCTTAGAGGTGTGTGTGTTACAATAACAAGTAATGTGTACCAAACGGACTAATCGATACTCCTAAAGGATTGTACAGATGCGTGATCCTATTCGTAATTCATAACTCAACAGATACACTGCCACCTCCTTTATAGCTAAAACTTCTGCGGCTTCCGTGGTTTCCTCAATTCCCTTGCAGTAACTTTGCCAGGATTTTCGTTTCGCAGTTCTAACTCCTTATTTGTATATTTTCAGATTAGCCTTACAGGCTTGCTCTAGTGGCTTTGGCCTTATTGAACATTTTCCTATTGAATTCACGCAACGAAGACAATTATTTTGACCACCGAGGTGGTTTGGTTTTTCCCCTGTATCGAACAGGAGCCGGATGTCCGGGCTGAAAAATAACTATTCATGGCTTTAGTAATCTGATTAACCAACCCATCCAGTTCCACCTGCGTGGCGGGGTCTCAGTGAAGTATCTTTGGTAGTAAAGTCCTTAGCTTATTGTTGTAAACCCCCCAGTCGGTATTTCCTACATTTCTGAACTCCCTTACTTGGGGCGCCTTAAGATCTATTTCGAATTATATATATCGAAGGTCAAAATAAAACTTTCCATTAAGTACTCTCCATCTCTTGATTTTCTGGGGAAAATTGTCTGAATTCAGGGTTATATTCAAAACTTCCTCTCTACTCTTTGTTATAAAGGTCGGCTCTGAGCCGAAATTCAAGACCCTAAGTTGATTTCCTATAATGAAGTCAAGTAAAGACTCACCTCTAAAATTACCAGATACCAGATCCGGAAACATGGTAGAGAGGAGGAGGTCCAGGGTTTTCCTCTAGATCTTAGAGGTAGATGTCGGCAATCGCTTCCTCCACCCACCTCCACTTCTCTTTGGGAATAGTCATTTCCTCCTCCCCTTTGTCGATGATGGCCATTACCTTACCGCCTCCCTCCACTACGTCCCTTCATTGAGCTACTTGGTATATCAGCAGCATCCCGCCGGTTTAACCGTGAAGCAGGTACCGCACCCCGCCCTTGGGTTAAGGTATGTGTACTTTGGGGCTTGATTTCTTTACGCGGAACGGACGCCGCAGCAACAGCCGTGAACCGGTTGGAGACCGGTTCGTCCAGGCCTCCACTCCCCCTGCCTCCTATGGTACTCGCACTAGGACCAGCCCTTGCGCTTAGGTCCCTCTAACACCTGTCACGACCGGTCTCATCAATGCCCTGCCCGAGGCTGCAGCATTAATCGGAGCCACACCTGTCGGTTTTTTGGAGGCTCGTCTTCCTTAGTTAATTTTTTGTTGCTTAAAATAATTTAACTAATAATTTTTGGTTCCACGAATGTCGGACAATAGAGGTCCGTATGCCGAGGTAAGGCTGACATCGTACAGAACCTGTACTACCCATTTCCGGTCAGCCGGAAGATTTTCGCCGACCAAAAAAAAGCAACATAAACCCGCATCACATTTTACACAGGCTACTCGTCTATAGTTTTACAACCTTCACCAGCACAACGGATGTTTTTGTTAATTTTAATGGGTAAATGGTGAAGTCCTAAGAAGATATAAGGTCCAGTGTAGATACCCCCAAGGGTAGATGGCATCGAGCTGTCAACTAAAGACCACACAATGTATTGGATTGTAAGCTGATGTTGAAGCGCAATGTTGAGGAAAAGCAGGTTAAGGCCAGTAATGCCCTTTATGCATGTAAAAGAATGCTGGGAGTCCCTTGGCGGTTGTCACCTACCCTGATGCATTGGTGCTACACAGAAATAGTTAGACCAATACTGCTTTAAGACGCTTTGGTGTGGTAGAATGCCGCAAAACGTCAACATACCTCAGTCCAATGGAGAAGGTTCAGCGCCTCGCGGCACTGTGCCAAAGAAAGATTGCAGAGTTATTACCGGATTGCTGACGGGGCATATCCTGGTAGCTGCTCATGCACAAAAAATGGGTATCACTAGCGTGGACAGGTGCAGGAAGGGAGCGGGAGACTAGGGAAACGTTGAGGCATCTTCTCTGCCGTTGGTCGGCACTGTAAAAAGCACGTTTAAAATGCTTGGGAGCTTACCAGTTCGAGAAGTTAGAGGACATTTCAATAGTAGACCTGAAATTTCTATAGAAATTCGCAAAAAGCGTTGATATTCTTTATGATGTCTACTTTAGCGCGTAAAAGAAGCAACTGGCAACACTAAGGACCAACCTGTTTATGTGCGGCTCAACGCCGGTCAGATTAGCTTAACTGAACCTAGCAATAAGTTAACGTAAATATAAGAATTTTTATGTAAGCGGTTTTGGTTTTACACCCTCCCATACCTGATATATTTTGATAGTAAATCAAAAGGGGGACAGTTCACATTACGCCCCGTGTTGCCATATGGCAACGTAAAACACATCATGTATGAGAGAGTGTAAAACAAAAACCACTTTCTTAAAAATACTTATACCTAAATATGTACATTTACTAATTGCTAAAAGATGTCTCTTTAGAAACGCTTACGCTTCTGTCAGTGCCTTGGTGTCCATTAGGTGTAATACACCTGTGTTCTTTAAATAAAATAAGAAGTGGCAGAAACCCATCGAAGTGACATACATGTATGAAGAATTAAGCATAAATTTATACGAAGGGGTTTTTATACCCGACCGCACTTGTGCACAAGGGTATTATAACTTTGTTCGCATAACGGTTGTTTTTGAAATCATACAAGAACCACGCCCACCTCCCATATAACGGTAGTTTATAGAAATACTAAAACTAAATAAAATAAAAAAACTAAAATTACTGCCACTTACGATATATCGGAGAATTTCAGACATACGAAAACTGCGATTTTTTAATAACTAAAGACGCCAACTTACAACAATCGCTTAACAAGACACAATATTATATATTTTTGTTAAATGGGCGTGACACCCCCACTTATGACTACATAGGTGTATATCGATGACCGCCTTACCGATTTCCACCAAAATTGGTCCAATTGTTTCAATTAATCATAGCATATTATCGGAACTGTTATACAGCAGCAAAAATACCATTGCTTATCATGCAGTTAACTGAAAAATTAAAAAACGATATTTAATATGTGCGCCGGGCATTAGCGCACACAAGGGGTGGGTTTTGGGGTTCAAACCCCCCCTAAAGCTAATAACCTCATATACAAACTGTATCTTAAAGCTAAGAATCCAGCTCTCAAGGAAATCATAAGAAATATTTATTATAATTTCTTTTGCTTGAAAAAAACGCTTTGCTTTTGCTGTAAATTTTCATGAGAAAATAAATTTGCGAACATTTTTTTCTTGAGAGCTGCAAACTGGTTTAAGAAATTTTGGTAGAAGAAAATTTCTTTTCCATTTCTTGTCGGTCGTTTTATATGAATTTTTCGTTTTTCTTGAGAGCTCAGTTAATTTTTTCGGTATTCGAAATATTAAAAAAATATGGCAATCGTGAAAAATCACCATCTCTATCGAAAACCAGAAACCAGGGGCTCTATTCTGTAACTGTGAGTTTTCAAGTGTACTCTGAAAATTGTGTGCACTCTTCATTTTGCGATTCAGGAAGGGTGAGAATGAGTTTTAGCTGTCAAAATTGCGTACACTGCCTCATTTTGCGATTCAGCATGTGTGGGAATGAGTTTTAACTGTCAAAATTGTGTACACTTCTCTTCCGAAAAACTCACTGAATTTTAGTCGGTGAGTTTTTGGTTGTGAGTTTTGCACTCGGTGTACACTACATTTTCTCACAGTTATAGAATAGAGCCTCAGAAATCGAAAAAATTAACATAAAAGTGTAAAAATTTCATGGAATCAATAAATTTAGTTTTACTGACTCCTTTTTAAAATTTTTATTATGTACTTTTGAAAGTTGAGCGCATCTTGAGTTTATAGAACTTTTTATTAAACAAGTAGTTTTTAAGGAAAGAACACAACCGACTTCAATTCTCATATACAAATTTAGGAGTACCGTTAATTTCTTCATGATCCAATCATCGGATCCAAACCAAATTACGGGACGACCCTTGAGGTACCATCTTTCCATTAAAAAAAGAATTATTGAAATCGGATCACGTGGTGCAAAATTATGTATTCCGACGAATTGATAACCTCCCCTTTTTTGAAGCCGGTTATAAATGTTTAAGTTCTGTTAATCTTATGTAAATAAAGTGCAGTTTATGAATTTTAAAACGTTTATTTATTTATTACATACTGTACATAAAACTTGCATAAATGTATTTTAAAGAGCGTATTATCTGAAGCGAATTTTCAGTATATTCCGGTGATATATCTTCAGAAATATAAAACCCCCCCTAAAATATATTCCTGGGTGCGCCCCTGGCGCCGGGTAATAATGTTCGGTTTCAACCGAAATTATACATCTTTACTTGTTAATAAAACGTGATAGTGATAAGAAGTTAGCTAATACATTCGTGACGCTATTGGTAACAAGTAACAATAAAAAACAATCGTGCATGTTGGATAGTTAAAATGTTTTTTAACCCGAATTGTCCCTGATTAAATTTTTTGTCGATTTTTTTGCTTTCTTCTATATACAGGGTAAAAGTAGCATTAAAGTAAAGGAAAACATGTGACTAAAACTTTGGGAGTAGTATAGTTCCTCCGATATCGGCTGTTACCATTTGGCATTACGGGCGTATTCCAGATGGATTGTTAGGAGACAGTATTTGGTTACAAGTAATTTTTACCAAAAAAAACCGACTTGAACTCCCATATAAAAAATATATATATATATATATATATCTCATGATCCACTGATCGGATCTCAACCAGATTAGTATGGGACCACTACCTTCCGATGCAATAAGAAGAATCGGTTAACGTGGTCCGACGAACTGATAACCTCCTACTTTTTTGGAAGTCGGTTAAAAATATAAAATAATAAAAACATTTATTTATTTATTTATTAATAGTAAAGACAATAATAATATAATAATTTTTACTTGTAGATACTTATGAAATACAATGAAGTGAGTTAAATAACGTTACAATTGCCTATAAGTAACGGGTGATTTTTTAAGAGCTTGATAACTTTTTTTTTAAAAAAAACGCATAAAATTCGCATCGGTTCTTTATTTGAAACGTTAGATTGGTCCATG
>NW_016166287.1:0-24764 GCF_001687245.7 Rhagoletis zephyria | reverse complement strand
GGTCCAGCTCACTTAAATCTTAATATTTTTCCCAAATATTTTGGCGAACATCTTAAAATATAATAAGTTTTGTAATCCCGGCGGAAAAACCGCAGCTTTCTTTTGTGATGCAGTCTAATGTACATAAATATGTGTGCTATATGTTCACTTATGTAGTTATTTATGTATATACATATGTATATACGAAAGTAAAGCAAGAAATTGCCTTACCAATGTATTTCTCCCCACATTTAGAGAATATTTTGTCGTCTGTGTGACTGACAGGTATTATGGTGACTTAAGCGAATTGTACGCGAATGTCGTTACGCTCACTGTCACTCGCCGCAATACATGCTGCTGAGTGCTTGGTACGTGCGCTATCATGTGCCAATTGCTGCCTCGCTGTCTGTGCTTTCACATGAACAACGAAGTATGTAAATGCGCCTACTGACAACAACAACACAAGGTAAAGACAATAAAATAGCAACAACATCGTATATGATAATTCGAGTAAACGCCATAAATTTGCATTAATACTCGTATGCCGAGTGGAATTTGTATGCTTATTCCACTTTCCTTTTTCGTAGTATTTACCGGCGCTTTCACATAGCCAAAAGCATAAACTTGCATCTGTTTGCTTAAGCTTTAAAAATTTAAAACGCCATGAATTGCTATGCAATTGCCCTCAACTTTCAAATATTTAAGCTACCTATTTACGAATGTTTATTCAATCATATTTAAGCACTTCTCTTGGCAATTCTCAGCTTGTAGTATCAGCCCGCATTTGCCGCCACAAAATCTACTATCAGCTCCATCATCTGACAAGCTTTGGCCAACTGTTTGCTCAGCACTGACTTCACTCCACTAAGACCGCCACTCAATTCGTCTTAAACTTAGCCGTTCTTATCAACCATATCACAGACCAGAAGCTGCAGCAGTCAATGGAACTTCGAACTTCTTTTGTTGGCCTTGTCGGCTCACTTTGTACATCCAAGTCAAGTGCGTAAATAAAAGAAATCCTTCCTAAAACCTACTTTTACTTATTTAACAATGCTTGCGATAAGCAGAAACAGGCGCAAGAACAGCAATGTAAACAACACCAACAACTATCGTATGCTCACAATAGATTAGTGCAACAACACTCAGCAATCATAGCCGGCCGAAGACCAAGAGTTTTACAACTATTGATATCTACTGTGTTATTTACTTATTCTTTTAGCTGTGCTGTCAGCCAGTGAAATTGTGCTTCCAGCCAGGAAGGCAGTGATAAATTTTTGTGCTCCTGGCTCTTCTTCTTCGATTTCTTATAATTCTTTGACCGACCGATTGACAGGTATTACAGCAGATAAAGCCTACAAAAAGCTTTCATTGCGATTTAAATAGAGCTTGCAAGACATTAAAGCATCAAATTCGCATTGAAGCATTCGACTATTAAATAATAAAGTAAATAAAATTTCGCATAACAAACGCTGAGCCTAGTTGGAAATTGCCCGGAAAATATAGAATATAAAACAGGGATATATTTGATTTATATAAGACACTGCCTGTGGCCGGGTAGTAACCCAGTACAACTTGGAATCATCACTTACTTAGTTAAGCAGCCTAAGGTCGAGGCCACGCAATGAGCAGCAACGCGGCAAGCGGCTGACCGGCTGAGCGGCGCCATCCAAAAATCGCCACTCCAATAGTATTTCATATGTTTTATTTAAGCCGCTCAGCCGCTCGCAAAGGGCCAGCCGATCACTGGCGAATATTTGGGATACACTCTAAAAGGTGCATGTAAAGCTACTATTGAAAAGTTTATACTTTTTAAATAGAATTTCACAAAATGTTCAAGGTTTGATTTTGAACATGAGATGTTTAAAATATACACATGAAAAGTTTAAGATTGCAAAAAATTGTAAAGTAAAAATACATTTCCTATTAATAATAAACACTAAGTGCTCATATTTGCTAAATTTTAAATATTTTATATATAATTTTCCCCTACGAGACAAATTTGGTATGTAAAAGTAAACAGGCTATGTTTAATTTTATTACGCCGGTGGGTAAATTTGCACACATTAGGAGAGGAAACTGGTTACCTCTCATTATATGCGTAAATTTAAGCAAATATTTTTTTAGCAAATTTTAAACATTTTATATGTAAACTGTGAAATTGTGAACACTAAGTGTTTAGAATTCAGCAAACTAATTTGAAATTAGTTCTGCGCCACACATATGGTAGGTAAAAGTAAACAAGCAGTGCTTAGTTTAATTAACGCGGTGTATAAATTTGCATTCATTAAGAGAGCAAACTGGTTACCCCTCTTAATATGTGCAACTTTAAAAAAGAAAAATTTTAGAGTGTGGAATACATATTTTTTTTTTAAACTAAAATTACAACATTTAGCCAAGAAAAAAGTGCTGGTACATCAAGACAGTGCAGGGGGCACACGTGTGTAGTCACCATAGAAAAAATTCATCAGTTAGCTACGAACTCTTAACCCATTCACAATATTCACAAGATTAGGACTCCAGCGACTATTTCCTTTTTCCAAACCCAAAGAAATTGCTAAGCGGTAACAGATTTTGGTCGTATAAAGTGGTCGTCACTGAAACCAACGCTAATTTTGTGGACCTTGAAACCCCTTTTATTTGACAGAAATTAAAAAAGGGGAGAACGCTGAACTAAGTGTATCCAACTAGAGAAGACAATATAGAGAAATAAAACGATTTTTTTTTGCAGAAAGATATGCGTTTTATTCTTTGAAACTTCCCTCGTACGTATAAACCACTTTGATCTAGGCAAACATTTCTCACCGGGTATTTTGGCGCAAAGTCAAAGGACTATCATCGAATAGTGTAGACTGAATCTGCGGGCGGAAGGTAGATTAAATATTTAAAGAAAACCGACTTAAAATATGATCATGACTAAGACGACCAGCAGAAGTAATTAAAACAACAAAACAGAGTGGCGCCACACAATTGTGCACACATACATAGATATACATATATATATGTACGTGCAGTTGATTATTATCCTGTTATTTATCCTGCCAGAGCCTATTGAAGTCAAATAAAGTGCTTGGCGATGCAGTTGTGCTGTACAAAGAAAATTTATTTGTAATTTTTCCCGTTTATTTGTCATTAGATGCCGCTTTACTGGCCATTACAGGGAGTTCAATATAACTTGGACAACTATTTATGGGCTAAAAGCTCGGCAGCGGAAGGGCAGTGCTTGTGTGTGCATGGCTGATGGAGGTCAATGATAGTTGCTTATTGTTTTGTGAGCCATTTTTTTGTAAATTGCATTGCTTTCGTTTCCTCTGCATAATATATGTACTATCTGGAGCGAAGGGAGGGGGGGGGGGGAAATAAAATTTAACGAAAAACACGTAAATAATTGTCACAAAGGGACAAAAGGAGTCGCTCGCATTCAATTCAGCAATGAGCTGGCCAAGAGATTGTGGATGGAATATTGGATTTTTGTTGAGACCTATACGTACGTACCTACCTACGTATGTATGTTTATTGTACAAGCGAAAGCCAGTTAATGGACAGCAGCTGTGTAAGACATTACCTAGGCTCCTTGTGTTTTTGTTGCTATCGCCATTTGTAGCTGTAAACTACTTGTCCACCCTAAGCATCCTAAAATCGCACATTTGCCGCTCGAAAGCAAATTATTTCACTGCAGCAGATGAGTGTCGTTATGCCAAATATATTTTTATTTGCGCATAAGATTGTTCACACATACATATGTATGTATGTATGTATGTATGTATTGGTGTATGTCTGTGCGCCAGCGAGTAGGTATCTTGTTTGTGGCACCGGTCAGATATGGGGTAACCACTGTTGTTAATGATAATTGCCTCTGCAACGCCCTGCAATCCATTTAATGGGCGACTCGAGGACGATTGGACACAATCATGGATATTCACACATACACACGTCCACACAAACATGCACACAATGGTTTCAGCATAAAGTAGGGAGCAGGAAGTTGTAGTAAGTGGCGCACGTTACGTTGCAAACCCGCCGGGCAATAAAACCTAACAAAGCAACAGCAGCAGCAGCGACGATGATTGTGGCAGCGAAGACGATTGGCCCCTCACCGTCACCGTGTTTATGGCCAAATCTTATGGACAACATTATCATTAACGCTTCCAAAGTGCAATCTGCGTTAGGCGGAGCGAATCCTTTCAACGACGATTTAGGAGCGTGGGAGGTGCCATCAAGAATTCGGCCACATACACCACAAACACAGATGCATATGCCTACATAAGTGGGTATTTGTGTGAATACATACAAGGTTATTTATCCGTTAAGTCTAATAGCCTGCCAATGGCAAACAAGGCCACTCAGGACAACACAGCTTAACCTTCAAAGGGCCGACACCGCAAGCAACATAGTGTTTTTTGTTGCTGTTATTTGTGTACCAACACTGGCTATAACAAAGCGAGTGAGTGCAATTAAAATGTTTATTTATAATATATTAACATAGGCATTCACGTATGTACATACATATACACTTATATGGTGATGTGTGCTTACACAAACCTAAATAGCAGCCAAATATTTTTATACATAAATACTAGCTCTAAGCTTGATTACTCAGCATTTTGTTTACTTTGTCTAAATCTTATGCTTTTACTTAGAGGCAAGTTAACCTGTTACTTTTCATTAGTTCTGTGTTATTTAATGGTAGGTAATTCCATTTGACCTATGTATGCTGGCACACAGGTGCTCTGCTCTTAGCTAAGCACTTGTTTAAGTGTTTTTCTGCGCAGTGAAGCTTTTATGTGAAAGCCTAAATCACCTTTTATATTCATTTTATTTGTATTTTATATTCGCACACACACTAACAGATATGCCTTTCAACTTTACTAGCTTTCATACATATATTAATTCAAAACGTGCGCAAATGCATTGGCAAAGTTACTTCAATGTTCTATACAGATTGACTGCAGATGCCTGAAGGACACTCATTGCCTTACTCTTATCAGTTGCGGATGCATGTACATACATAGTATTTATACATAGAGTAGGCATATTTTAATTTTCTATTTTGTAATTAATATGATACTCAACAAGCTGCATATAAACTATGTAGTGCGTAATCTAAAATCAAGCCTTGAGCTGATTAACGCACATGTCGAGAGCCCAGTATGGCGTCCTGATTCTAGTGAAATACTTAAATAAATGCAACTACATAGCTTGTGTTGATATATTAAAATACGATCCTGGATTGCAAAACACAGATGATTGAGATGCTTGAAGGTGTTTGATGTGAAACTCAAAATGTTGGTTGTGTTAGCTTTGATCTTTAATTTGTGGCAGAAATATTTTACAAATTCCAAATAGTTTTTTGTTTTGTTTTGTTTTTGATTTGGTATACTAATGTATATCTGGGTTCGTGATCGATTTAAATTGGGCTGAGCTGATCTTAATGCTTTTTGTATCCCAATGATGGACTCCGCACTCCTGCAGGCAGGGAATACTTTCAGCATCCCTTATAAAAGACAAAAGTGCCTTGGGGAATTAAAGAGAAACCATCTCTGTCTTGACAACTTCGGAGAAGCCTACGAAACCTGATCTGATATCTTGTCGTCTTCAAGAAAAAGCTCTCCTTTTGTGTCTCCTATTCAAAACAGACGATAAAAAAATAGATTGATTCCCAACGAACAATCTGAGAAGATTAACGTCCTCTCCGGCTGGCTCCTGGCCTTTGTAGGTCTCCCAACTATTTCCCAGAACTCACAGTGTGTGTGTTCTTAGTTATATTTCCACGAAGGCGGATGATGGGCGGAAGGTGATCCGTTGTTCACAGAAGTGATTGTGTCCCTTATCATGTCCGTTTTTGTATATAGAACAGAAGGAAGGCAATGATAACATCCCTCGCGAGAAATATTCTGTGGAAGCCTTAAGGGACCTTTGCACATTGGCGTTAGCGAATACCAGACCTGAAATTATTCACTGCGGATCCCGCTTCTGGTAGCAGAGGTAGAGGAAGGCCTCCTCTGTGATGAAAAAACGAGGTGGAGAAGGACTTGACTTCATTTGCATGAAACGAAAGGAAGTAATTCATAAGATCTCCACCAATTCAACCACTCGACTCTCAATTACGATTTAAGAGAGCACTTTCTTGCATACCGCTCTCTAGGAAATTACATATTCGAAATAGGCATTTCATTATCTGAGCGTTGATGCGCGAATACACGCTAACAAAAAAACGTTCTTAATAAACCCGTAATAATCAACAAAAACAGTTCAGCAAAAAGAAAGCTATTACACATTTGCGTTTGACAATTTTGTCAAACATTTTTCAAATGGAATTTCTAGCAGGGATTTCAATTTTATTTTTAAAAAAAAGTATGCCAATCGTTTTTTCACATTTGTGAGCATTAGATACTCCACGTTGTCTAGGTCCAAGTGCAATAAATTTCCGAGCAAATTCACAAACAAGTTGAGGCAATGGAATGCAAGCAGAGTGAAAAGGTCAGTGCAATGGTCAAACCGAGAGTCTGAACTGGGTGAACTGGATGAGTGAATGCTAGCCTACATGTAATGTTTTTGTATCTACATATGTATGTATGTATGTGTAAAAACATATGTAAATATATTTATTTACGAGGTGTATGCACGAAAGTGAGGCGTTGGCAAAAGATCAGCAGTGTTGGCAGAAGAAAGGCCAAATAAATGCGCAAGAACACACTTGCTGACGAATAACTGCATTTTAGGGTCTACAAGGATACATACATATACATATGTATATGCAAGCAGTTTTCGCATAGTTATAAATTTCTTTACATGCTTGCATACATACATATCTACATATGCGCATGTGGCTATTTACGATAGCATCTTAAAAAGTTGAAATTGAAACAAGTGCTTTATTACTTTGCTGAGAGTGGTTTTTGTGGCCGAATGCAGCAACAACAACCAAAGGAGGATAACAATACTTAGAAGTGCAACTTTCGTAGGGAAAATATGTACCACAATAAACCACTTTGCAGACTTCCACACATCCATACATACATACATACAGGCATTTATGCAATAATAAAATCTGTATGTATGTACCAAGTGAAGAGAACGAAAAACAAGGACTATAAAAAGCAATAAAATAGCAGCAGACTAAACTAAAATAGCAATAAACATCATTAACAACAACAAACAATGGGAATCACAACAAATGCATTTGTTGTGGGCATTACAAAAGTTTCGCAAAATTAATCAGCTTAATTTTGCAGGCTGCATATACATATGTATGTAGGTATGTATGCATTTACTTGTACATATAGTACGTATATGGGGAAATCTTTTAAAAGTTTAATTTTCAAATCGTAGCACAATTTTTTCTACCATAAATTACCGCTTGCCAACCTACTTAATTGAAGTATATTTTAACCCCGTGACTAATATTTTTAATAGCTACTCTATTTACAGCATATGTTTGAAATTGTTTCCTATTACTATTACTAGCCCGGTCAAGTTAGATTTTCATAAAGCTGAAAATTGGTGCGAATTATAATGAAAATTCGAAACGAAAACTTATTTGTAATTTTTCTCAATGATGGTAATTTTTAATATTGTTGTAAGTCAATATTTTTAAAATCTTATACCAATTGGGCAAAAATTGCGTCACACGGCAACACTCGATTGGTTTGACAGCACTTGCAGCAAGTTAAAAAAATTTCTTGAAAGCGATTTGCGTAGCTTCAGTTGCAGTTACACCTTGCAATTTTTATTTTCGAAAGTGATTTCTGCAAACCTGCAAAAAGGACTTTTTAGTGTGTTTACACGTGAAAGTAAACTTTCCCTTTCGCATTTTGACAGAAAAATGCATAGAAAAAGCGCTTTCCACATTTAACCGCAGCTTAAGTATGTACCTGTAATACATGTTTAGTTCTTTAGAATTGTGTGAAAGAAATCAATTAAGTACTTTTACAATCGCTGCAGGAAATGTATTTAACTATTTTTAAGTTAACTTCAAGTTTATCTGTATAATTTCTTTGAAGAAAGCTAACTACATTTACATGGCGATGGCCGCGAAATAGTCAAGGGTGTTTGGCTCTGCATTAGATGCCAACTAACTTGTAACTAACTACTTTTGAACATAAAATATAAATAAAATAATACGATTTTTTACATGTTTACTTATTTACTTTATTTAACATCTCTTATTTGTTTGCATTTTCTGCTGTAGGTGGTCCCATATTCGAATTCTGTCAGTCATAAATCCAAAATGAAAATATAAATTTCAATCTTCATTTTATTTGTCCTAAATTCGAAAAAGTATTTGCGAAGTACACAAAAAAGTGTATTCAAAGTAAAATTTGTACGAGGATATTTGAATAGAAACTTGTTTAAAGAAAACAATCTCCTGACTGCCAACTAGTTTCAAGTTAGTTTTTTGTAGTTAATTATAAATTATATATTTTATAGAAATTCCGCAAAAAACTACATTTATCATTTCTTTCTGCTGGGATGCTTCACACATACATACTTAATTAGGTATGTTTCTAGGCTCCGAAAAAACTTTAGCTTTAAATACTTCAAATATTCCACAAAATAATTAATTTCGGAAATTTAAGTGGTTACATATTTACACTTGTGGTCTGCAGTCTGCATATGCGTAATGCATATAATTTACTAAAGTATCTAAATTGTAAGAAACGAGTATTAATTTGAAATGCATAACCGCTTGGAATAAATTATACTTCGTTTGATTTTTGCACTTAATTTAAAGTGAGAAGAGGTTGTCCTTTGTTATACCATCTGATTTGGAACCCAGATCACTACTCCAATAGCCGAGAGATCCTTAGAGTTATTAATAAAGTGCTACCCAATATACTTCAATCATAGGCCCGCGAATCTTGAAAGCCTTGTGGAAAGTATTGAGGTGATTCCACCTTCAGGCAATTACGGCAAGACAGATCGAATGTGACCTTTATTATTACCAGACGAGTTCCAATCGGGCAGTGACAGTGTGATGAACATGCATCTATATATCTGTATATTTAGAGTCATTTGTTCGAAATGACATTGATTTTTAAAATTCAAAATTTCAATCAATTATCCCAACAAAATGAAAAACAATTTTTAAAAAGAAATTTGTTCCGAGATGGAGGAGCTTTGAAGTTATGAATTCTCGAAGTTACTCCAAAAAGGAGTTAAAAAAGTCCTATTGATCAACTTCAATTACAAATTTATCTACCTAAAGAAAATTTAATTTTCGGTAGGCCTGATAAAGCGGATTTGTAAAAGATAGACATTTAGATAATTCTCAAAGGGCCAACTTGCTGCAAATCCTAGCTGTGGACATGGTGGCACTCTATCCAAAGTGGGCATAGGCAATACATACTCATCGCCCTTTCATACTCATCATTCCGAACAAATGCGATGTAATGAAGTGGAAAACGAAAAGCTGAGTGCAGGAAATTCTTTCTTTACCCAACTGCTGTAACTCAAATATGTATCCCAAAGCACACTCGCCCGCACATTTACTCTTCAGATGGCATATGAATTGATTGTAAATATTTAATGCATGCCCATCCCCTATGGCCAATAGCTCTACAGTGATATCGACGGTTTGGCCAAATCAAAGAGTGTAACCAAGTGGACCCATAACTTATTAAAAAGTCAATTTGACAAGCAAAGAAAAAGTTAACGGTAAAGGGCAAAGACATACATACATACATACATATAGTATTTAGAAGCTACAAAGTTGAAAAAGTTAAAAAAAAATACTCAAAGCAAAAAATGGCAAATCAAATGAAAAGTAGTAGACTCAATGAACCTAAAAAGCCGAGAAACGGAAACTGCGGAAGCAACAAAAGCAACAAAAGCAACGCCTGCAATTCACTTGAGTGATGGCCACCGCTGAGTGGATTGACATTATATTGGCGCACATTTGCCATTCGTTCACTTATCCATTTACTTTATTCAACAGATCGTGCATTTGAAGGGTATCCTTTTTCGACATCCTTTTAAAATCACGACAAAAGAGTTTTGTTTTTTTTTTACTATGAAGTTTGGTAATTTTGGTTTTTCCTTTCCTTATGTTTCCGTTCGTTGAGTTTGTGTAACTCATTGGAAATTTATTTGATTTTAATATTCAATATCGCCTACACCAACTTGGGTACGAATGAAACGAGTCTCTCTTGGGTGTATGGAAGTTGGCCTGTAGGAAATGAACGGCAACTCGGCTTTCGCAATAAACTCAACTAACAAATCAATATCTTCGTAAAATTATTTGTCCAAATTTGATCTTAGAAAAACGGGATAAGTGAGCATGGTTTAGTTTGTTTTTAATTGGTTAAATAGCTTAATACGGAATGCCTTGATACCCCAGGAATAAACAAGAAATTCCTACGAAAACACCGCAAATTTTGGCCTATAGCTATAGTTGATAATTTGAAGGAAGTACTTGACCTTAATTTTCTCCTTATGCTCTTAGCTAACTAGAATGCTCAAAATCACGCCCTGAAGCGAGAATTCTAATGACGTAAGTATGCGCGATATTATTTTACACAGAGGTGCTTCTGTGAAATTTTTATTCCTTCAAGCATGCACTAGCTAGCTTAAAATTTCGGTACCATTTCCTACTGGGTCTCACACGAAAATGCATTCATAACTTTTAGGTTCGCTTCTGTTGATTCAATCGAAAATTTATGGATTTTTGTTTGCTTACGAAGTCGAAGATGCACATACATACATATTTTAGGGGTACGAACGCATTCATATACAAACATACATATGTACATATAACGGGGTGATGAAGTCAATCAACAAAAGCAAATATGAATATTTATTTGAAGTGCAGATGAAGCTTCATAAAAAACGTAAGTCAAAAGAATGAAGTAATTACAAAGTTGAAAGCACGGATGCAGTGTGAAAACACTTCCTTGTGAAGTTTATACATGAATAAATACTTAAGTATACGTAAGTGTTTCAAAGGATGAGCATAAATCAAAGCGCATTAGATTAGGCTTAATCGAGCACTGCGTTCTAAGGGGTTGGGCGTTGACGAAGGACAATGGTAACTCGCGATATTACAAGTAAGGCTCGCAAACGCACGCACTCGCACTCGCACATTCTCACAATTAGACAAATGAAGCTTACAATACTCAATTGCGACAGTAACTGCACGAAAGGACAACGCGCGTACGGATGCACAAATGGCAGCAATAAAATTGCGATGGCTGAAAGTCAATTTGGTTATAATTTATTGAATTTCAAAAAGGGTTCAATTTTTCCCAAGTCATGGCAAATCAAAAGTCAGCAGATGGAGGGAGTTGAGACGAGAGGAGGGTGGGGTGATTACTTTGCAACAGTGACATTGTTCCACGTTTTATTTAGCCAGCTTTTGATTGTAAATAAATGAAACAAAGCATACAACTTTTGCAATGGTCCCTCGGCGGCCGATTTCGCAAAGACAGCAAAAAAAGCAAAATAATAAAAAAATATACATTCATCGAAAATTGTCACGCAGGGGCGGAGTTGAACCCTTAGATGTGTGTGTGTTTTTTTTTCGATTTAAGCGCCGCTGATTTTTTCCGTCGCTGCTTTGGAAATTTTTGCGAAATTGGTTGCGGAAGTGCTTTAACGCTTTGGGAATATTTATCGTTCGTTTTTTATTTAATTGTATTTATTGCTACTGGCATGTTAACGAAGGCATCTCTTAGTACGACACACTTATGAATGATTTATGAATATTTGAAGGGAAGATTGCGTTTCTTTGAATTATATCGTTTTTTTTTTTAATTACATGCCCTTGCTGTTATTTCTGTTGTTGTTTACGTAAAATTTATTATATTTTTCCTATTTCATAGCGCATCAATCCCAATGTGTATATATTTATTAAGTTCAAGTTGATATATGAGGATGCAGTTCCTCCAACTGCTGCTTACATATTTTAGGGATTTTGGTTTTGAAATCGGGGCACTCGCGATTTTTTGATAAAAAATCTTATCGTTCGTACTATTTCTTCCCATCAGTCAAATACCTCCAAGGGCAGATTTGATGAGAAATAACTTGCTACAAAAAAAAAAATTCTTATAGATTTCAAATTCCGACTTCCTGATCATTGTATAACTCTCTATCACTGTGACTTCCAAAGAGCCAATACTTAATATACCTGCCACGGCATAACTTTAGGGATGTGCGGACTTGCATATCTTGAAACCCAAACGGTAATTAAAGACTTAGCCCAACTTTTTCTGTTCTCAGATCCAGCTGAATAAAGCCGCTGTATACTTTCATCTGCATATGCCTAAAATTAAAAACTGGTTACATGTTCTTGCATAATATCTGTAAACTGCATGTCTGATAAAATGGCTAGACAGAGCCAAATAAGGTTCATCACCTGCGTGTCGATCGGAGTGAATTTAAAGAGGTTCTAAAGCCAACTAAATCACAACTCCTCTACTTTTGTGTGGAAGTCAGCCTATCTTTGCGAGCGCTATGCAGGTTACATAGACATACATACATAAGTCGGTTGCAGTCTCGTGCATTATTTGCATAGCAATATTCTATTCCGACTTCCTCATTATCGGTTATTCCTATTTTTTCTCCTTTTTGCATTGTCACTTCCTTTTTTGGTCAATATGACATGTGGCCTTGGTTTTTGGTTGTAGTATTAACTTGGTTCTTGGTCTTTTTTGTTTTTCATGGACTTGGTTCTGGCCTTGGGTCTTAGCCATAGTATTCGTCTTGGTCTTGGGCTTAACGTTGGATAGCTACACACTCGTCACAAGCATTGGAGAGCAGCTTTATTAGCTGCATACATTTTACCACCTCATTCCGTGGCTCATATAAATACCGCCGCCTATCCTGACTGGAGTCATTTTCCACTTTCAACTCGTTTACATTACAAAAAAGTCAACATTGGGCGGGGCTACATCAAACTGCGCACCGCTGATTGCATTAAATTATTATCTTTTTACGATGTAACAATGGCAATAAAGGCAAAAGCAGCAAAACAAAATGGCAGGTAGAAGCAACACGGCTATAAAGCAAGGAAAGAAGAACCAAAGAATTTGTCAAAACGATGGCGCAGAGGCGATGGCGCAAAGAGAGGAGAGAGGTGTAATGGCAGCAGTTACAAAAGCAAATATAGAACACACCGGCGCGTCGCCACATCGGCAACATCCAGTATTTATGTATGTACGTACATAGGTGACTTGCCACTGCGTGCATTCGCGCTCAAGCAGCGCTTAAATTATGCATCTAGCGGGTTGCAAGGCAAGCGCAGGCAAGTGTGACAACCATGTGGCAGCCATGGCCAAAGCTGCAAGTTGCAAGTGCAAGTGCATTGCTCAAGCAACGTGGGGTATGTTTGTATGTGCGCAATTTGACTCAGGTAGGCGTCTGTGAAATGCAGGAAGAATGCATAAATGTGCGTAAGCGCATTTGTAGGTTAACATATCTGCACAGTGGTTCAAGTCACGAAGATACGCTATAATTTTTGATCACACTCCGGATTTTTGGAATTTAATATTTTGCTGCATTTTATAACTTACAAAAAAAAAATTAAATACTCGTGTCTGTAGAAAAGCTGAAAACCCACGAGATATTCCATTAAATGGCTTCCACTTGCACACATTTGGCTAACTTTAATTTATCTCGCATTCATTAAATTTTTTTTTCTTTAATAGTATTTTTATCGATTACAGAAGTCGCAAATCAAACAAATATTCATTCCTTAAATGGGAAGAGGTGCCACCTTATTTATAAATATGTATGCAGTTTAAAATTCTTAAATAACTTGCATGCAACTATTTTTCACGCAAATAACTCAAGTGTGATATTCTTTAAAACGGAATGTAAGAATAAAATATTCTCGAAAAAACATCTGGCAACCCAAACCATACTTGCATCTTGGTTAATGATCTCTCTTGGTCATTTCGCTGGAAACCAATATAAGCTATTTTTGTCCCATTATATTGATTAGGTTGACATTTAGTTCTATATCTAAAGTCCCACAAGATCTCAAATTGATATGAGTAGATATAGCCCTAAAGTTTCACTGTGCAGCCGCCGCCATCAAATATTCTTGCATTCTTTCCCCCTTTTTATTTTTATTTGCACTCTTGTCTTTGCCAGGCATTGCGACATATTTGCCGCCTGTTGCATGCAGCACGATGCGTGGTGGAAATAAATGCAACAGAGGGCAAATGAGCAAAAAATAAAAAATAAATACGGAATACTACCAACAATTATCTGCGAAAGAACAGCAACAAGACGACTTAGTGAAACTACGCAAACAACCGCAAGACAACGACAGGCAAAACCAACAACAACAAGTAACTGGCGGCAGTCAAAAGGAGAGAATACCAAACTACGTTCAACGTCGTCATTTCATTGCAAAAGAAATGGTTGTTGCAACAACGCTACTGCCACCACCACCACCACGCGCTGAGCAAGTGTTGCATGCACCACATGCGACATTGCAACGCAACTGCATTGCAGTGGCTTCATCACCGCCCGCAACTCACTCCGCCACCAGAGCTGCGCCACTCAGTGGCACACATCATTTATGCAACAGCATGCAGCGCATTTATGTCTCCTCTGTGGCCACCGGTTGTGCCATAAATAAAAAAGCATAACAAACAATGCCAAGAAAGGGGTAGATAAAGAATACAAAAAGCATTTAGGTATCGTTGCACTTTTTGCAACACAACAACAGCAACGGCAGTTTAATCCCCTTAAAAACTCCCTCCTTGCGGCTTATTGCACATGTGTGCCACATGCAACAAAACCCCATTTCTTTGGCTAATTTTGCTTTGTTTATTCGCTTTATTTGTTTGCTCTCCTTCCTGCCCTTCCAATTGGCTGTCACAAATCGGCTGCGTTGCCACACATTCCAGCACACACACAGGGCGCGCACACAGTTAGTCTACCAGCAACGTGGCCAAAATTAAGTTGTTGCACCAATTGACCCATCGAATTTCGCACAAAATGGCCAACGCCAGTGATGCGCCATTGCAGCTTTGCGGGTCGCTTTGCAGCATGGTGAACTGTTAGTTTGTGGCAAAAACAACAGCAAACATGAAACCACACACCAACAACAAATATGATATACGATTATGTGTTGCAACAATAAAAGAGTCACAAATACTTGGTTGGGCATGTATGTACATATGTAATTGCGGTGGCATTATGCATAATTTATGGCACAACACAAGCACAAATCGATGATGAGTCGCATAGCAGCGGCAATAAATAGGAAGCTCGCAACAATGTCATAATTTCATTTGTGTGTGGCAAGTTTTTGTGTGTGGCATGCAGGGCTACAATGCGATACCAATATAATTACATATATACATACATACATATGTATTTGTGCTGCAAAGCCGCTTACTGCTACTTTGTGTTTGTTGTTCGTTTGTCATTTTTTTTTAGCTATGGAGTGTGCACCCCCTCGCCCACCTAACCCCTTTTTTGAAATAGATATATGTATGCATGTATTTGTAACCTCGGCAAGCCAAAATTGGCTTTAAATGATCATCTAACCAACTAAGGCGACACAGATCAAGTTTTATTTATTGTTTCCCCCGCGCCGGCGCGACATCGCTGTGCCTACTCAACCAGTGCTCCGATAGGCGCCCTATTTGACAGCGGCAATTATTTTGCAATGAGCATAAATCTAATAGTGTCGGCGCATTGGAAACTCTGGGTTTGTTTACATTTTTGTGATGCATTACTCATGCGCGTGAACAAACATAACAACTTGTTCAAAATCCCAAAAGCCAATGTAATATACATATGTAATTTTTTCTTGAATACAATTTTTATTCGTTTTCTCAATGCGAAGATTTCTTGTTTTGAAGCTCAAACGCGGAAACCTTCATCAAGATTGAGGAAAATTAGGGCTACTTTCTTTGCCGGTACAACTGGTTTCGACTCTAAAAACTATTTTTTTTTTTTTTTAATAAGCAAATCATAAATTTCAAATAGTAAACAATGGCCTGAGAGTGAATAATAAACGAAAGAAAATAAAAGAAGTACCCTGATCCTTTTCGAAACGATGCATTTTTAATTTATCTTGCTTCCTTTTCATATAAAAGAAGAGTTTTTAAAAAGTGGACATATCAACTTTTTACTCTAAGCTAGCGATATATAAATCAAAATTTTAAGTTCTGCACAAAGTTTAAAAAAATTATAAAATTTTCATAAAAAATTCAAACTCTTTAATCAAATTTTTAGGAACGTTTCGAGTATGCAGTTTTGTACCCTATGGTCCGCCAAGAAAAAATTTTCAAAAATCAAACTTGCACAATATTAGGTACACAAAAAAAAATTAATAAAAAAGTATAAAATTTTTATGAAAATTTAAAGCATTTTTTAATGTAAACAAAATTTGAAACTTTGATTTATATCCGAATATAATTTTTGTTATTAATTCACAAAATTCTTTCTCATTCAAAAACTAGTGGTTTAAAGTATTTATATGACCGCTAGTGTTACAGTATTAAAAAATCATTAAGTGAGTACCAAGCGAATTCAGAATTATCCCCGAAAATAACTGCAGTTGATGCAGTTTAACTACTACAGTTAGCTCTCAAAATGAATGCAGTTCAGCGGCATTTTCCATGAAACACTAACCAAAATAACCGGCTGCCATCTATTGTGAATGAAAAACAAACCAAAGAAACAACTAAGCACCAAGAAAATGTAGTTTGCTTGTATTTACTCGTAGACCTTTATTTCACTTTGTTACATTTTATTTCAAATGATTATTATCAAGTTAGATTTAATTTTTTAAACCACAAAAACTGTAATTATCTACATTAAAAAGAAAAAATAAAAATAATAATGAAATAAAAGAAATAAAGAATTATGCCTGGAAACAAGGATATTGCCGTGATACTATTAGATGTAAAATTAGCATTTGCAAAGTTTCATTAAAGACTTTATTATCTCAGTTGTGGCTGCAAATGTTTCTTGAGGTTATGTCAAAAACCGCACATCATGGGCTCAGCTTTCGGATTTCGCAACCAAAGAATCATAGTAACCATTGTCTAATGAGACAAAAAGGTTACTTATGTAGCTGATTACTAATATTACTTACAAAGTAATTCTTTTAAAGTTGCCTCTAACTTTCATTTACGCTACCATTTCTGTTGCATTTTTGCATTTCCTTGGCAGCGGCTGCGAAATATACTGAAGTAGGAAGTAGTGGCGTATTCCACCGCGTTCATCCTATAACAGCAATAAATGCCCCCCCAACTGTTGTACCGTACGCCCCATGACATGTGTACTATCACCACAGCTGCAGCGTGTTGACGCGTATGCACTATTGCGTCGCCTAAGAGTGCTCATGCTGCATGTAGCTACTACAGTGGTGTTCACACCAGCGATATTGCAATGAAAAGGACCAAAGCCACTTTCCCATATACTACTATATGTACATATATACAAATATATAAACAAGTAAGTATGTACATATGTCTTTTATTGCCCAAATTCCACAGCCCCTCAGCCAAAGGGAGAAGGTGGAGGAAGTCCTTGCAGCGGCCACAGTGATATATTGCCATCGTTTTGCCAAGCGAATCCTTCGCCTCGGAAACTTGCTGAGTGTTGAACGTAATAAAATATTCATATGCCACCATTATATCAAACAGATGGGCATGTGTTGCAACAGCAACATAGCCAACCGAGCGACAGCGGACGGCACAGCTGGAGATACACACAAGCATGCGCGATGTGGACGTTATGACCGTCCAACAGCCAACAGCCAACAGCAGAGAAAAACAAAGCTCCCCAAGCGCCATTGAGTGGGTGGCACGGCACTATGAACGCAGTCATGCGACAAAAATCAACAGCGAATACAAGGCCGGAAAGTAAGTATGAAGCAAAAAAATAAAATAAAAAAAATCGCCAAAAAACCTGCCGAAAAAAGGCAGTTTCAACTCGCAAAATGACTGCATTAAAAACCCGCATGAAAGGCACCTACTGCGAGGACATTACACCTTGTGTGTGCTTTTCCGTTGCCGACAGTCGACACATGATGGCACAAACGATGGTGGAATACCCTGCCAAAAAATTGTGCGACGTATCTCTAAGAAAATATTCCTGGATTAGTCAAAATCGGGTACATTTTGGGGCATTAATGAAGCGCAACTGGTCTCATACGGTTACAGGGGTATTACTTGTAGATAAATTAGTCCCTGACTATCCTACGGGTACAATTAACAATTTAACGATATGTTCGATTTCTCAACGAAATTTCATGTGCTCGTTGGAATGTAGGGATGGTATTTGCTTAGCCAACCTTAGAACCCCGGATCGAATGCATCTGACGCAATAGTCGTTTGTTATACCCGCTCGGATATGCAGGGGAACAATAAGTCTCTTCATAGGACATGGTCGCCAAAACGAACAGTTCATTCCATATAAAGAGATCAAAAGTCGCCTATCTTTGCAGCCACTCTCGAGTCATCCCGGATTAGTCGCATTTTATTGCAATGGCGCTACGTGTTTCGGTTTGGATATGCATGGGTATGCATTGTGTTAGCATAGCTGCTCGCTTTGTTGGTTGTTGCAGCTGTTGAAATAATCGTTTGCCGAAATTATGCTTAACATTTGGCGCTGCTGTGTGAGCACTGTGACAAGTTGACGATGAGATGAGAATATCCACATGGACTAAGCTATACATACATATCTACATATGTACATATATGTATGGATACGCGCGCGCAGGATATGCTGTGCGTTAACGCAGTTAGTTACCTTCAAATAAAACACTTAGCTGAGCAACCAACCAACTTTTCGGGCAGTGTGAATACAGGGTGCAAGAAGAAATTAAAATTTCCAATATTTGATAAAGAGAAAAAGCAACCATAATTACAGTTTCGCTAAGAGAGGGAACCACAAATACGAGATGTGCACTAAGAGAAATCACTTTTACATTTGGAGTTTGGACGTATGGGAACATGATCCGGAAGGCATTTCTCAAAAGAATGTTGGGAATGTTTAGAGGGGTAAATTTTAAGTGATAACTAATTACTTTACTAAAATCTTATAAAAAAAATGCGTGTCGCCCTCTTTAAACTTGCTTTGATAACCTTACTGAAAGCTGCTAAGAAGATATCCATACGTCTGCATGGCTTACCTGCATTACTGCATTAATTTAATTGTAAAGCGATTTTCCAAAAAATGTTTTCCAAATATGGAAAAATATATGTAATCAGCTAGAGCAAAATCCTGCAGAAATTTGGCTACAGCGTATCGTTGCTAATGTTAAGGCACAGTTTGGCAAAGACCCTAAAATTACTGTTCAACGAAGTTGAGAAAAATTTACCATTCCTGTTTTCAAGATGGTGGCCAAATAGCTTCAAGGACGCTTCGGATTGTTATAATCTCTCTTTGAGTTTCAGGAACTTTCGTGCACATCACACCCTGTATCAGCATTGCCCACACGCCTTTATTGCCACAGAAACGGCTGGTGGCTAACAACTACCGGCTGTTGCATTGCAATTTTATTCACTTTTGCGACAATGTCACTGCGTATCCTTGTTGCCCATGTTGACGGTCCATATACATACATACATATATGCCAGCCCACCTCCCAACTCCCATACATCACAAATGTCATTGCGTTGTACAAACATGCATACATACATACTACATCATACTTACTTACGTATGTTTGTGTCTGTCGCTCACGCTTTCGAATGCATCTGTGGCCACCCACCCGTCAGCACACGATAATGGTTCTGTAAATGTTCGTGTAATAAATCAGTCAAGGGTGTTTTAAGGATATTAATTTCTCTTTAAAGTTGCATTTCGTTGAACTCCTTTTTAATGTGTTTCATCCTTTTGACATTATTGCGGCGCTGCCTTCCGCACTGGCTTTCATCTGGCTCGTGTGAAAGTGTTCCAGCCAGCCAGTATGTTCGTGTTGAGTACAGCGTGAGAGTAAATACTTCCATAAGCGGTTTTGCATGTGCATAAATCGCTCGTAAATCCTTGTGTGTATGTAAAAGCGAATGTGCACAAGTCAAGCATTTTAAAAGTGTGGTGCGTACTGAACGCAGCAACAGCTTGCATGTGCACGCGTTGGTCTTTGCATACTTTTGGGGGCTTCTAAGGATGTGCAGGTGGATACGAGATTATCCACCATAATGCAATGGTGCTGTCGACTTGGCCTTGCTTACAGACAAATAGCCATTCTTACATCTAAACGAAATGTGTTGGAGAGTGTAAAGTCTCGCACATCCACAATTTTATTTTTTTTTAATTTTTAAGTGTTTTGCTTAGCCTTCATGTAGAATGTACTGTATGTATGCGCATACAAAATTTACGTAGTATATACATATGTATGTATGTGAGGGTGCAATGGGCGACAAGTGCATTGCGCACTTGAAATTTTACTCTGAACGTTGGGGCGTGTTCTGTCTTACGAATTTAGTGGGTCGATTTTCCGGCACAGTGAACTTTATAAAGCGCTTTAGCTGCGTGGGTTTGTAGTGTGACTGCTTAAGGAAGGCAATGTTTAAGAAATATCAGAAAGGTTTATTTATTTTTAGACGAAATTATAAACATCGACTTGACAGCTTCTGTTCCCTTTATCCATCAATACTGAAATTAAAAAGCTTCATAAGCTCAAAATTTTTTTTTATACAATAACTGTGAAACCTGTTAACCGAATCTACAGCATTCGACCTAGCAAACGTCCACTAATGGCCGAGGAAAATCATCGACAAGTAGCCTTAATCCCATCGGTTGAGGGAACAGATAACTGTTGAAGCGTTTTCCGACGATATTGTTGTCGATGCAAGTTTTAGGAAAGGTCAGAATAGAGAGCCTGCAACTAGGAGGTGTTGTCATCGATTCAAGTAAGAGTAACTTTGTTGTAAACACTATCGCAACATTTTCAAATAAAAGATAGTAGCATATCTTCCTATGGAATAAACAAAATTTTGCGTTATCCTGCTCATCGAAAATACCTACCGCAGAGCCAAAATTTAATGTAGATCCATACTAGCAGATTCTGGGATAGGAGATCCTGGTTCCAATCGCCTAATACATTAGTACTAACACATAAATCAGAAGGCATATTCAATGCTCCTAATATGATTTCCGCCCATAGGGGTATTGTGCATGAGTTCAAAAGGCATAACACTGACAACAGAGTGGGCAGCTCCTTCGTTTCACCGAAAATATCGGATAAAACCAAATAGGGGACTGACTCCGCTAGGAAAATTTTCAACGACGCGTGCTTTCCCAAAAAATATTTGTAGTGTAAATACTTATCCTAAAAACTACTTATACTGCCTGAGCACAAGCAGAGTCAATTCCCAAATTATCGGAAACACCAGCAACGAAAATGAGAATCCCAAATTATCCTTATACTACTGAAGAAAACCAAATTAGTTTTTGCAGAATTAACAAACAGAAATCTTTCAGCATACTGCATCGGTATAAGCCGGTAGTAAAATTCAGTAAGTTTATGTTTTTCAAAAAGGAGTCCAGCCAGCGGATCGTACCATGAAAGATAAGACCGGATGCCGCTGGACAACAACTCCTTTTTTCCTCTAACATTGCATACTGATTATCACTGCCAAGAGACTATGTAAAGTAATGTTAAGTATTTTTCGAAGTCAATAGTCGATATGACGGTTAATCGGTAAATGTGGGCCGCACTACTATTATTTATTCCCATATTTTTACGGCCAGCAAATAAGATGCGATTGGAATAAGTGATTTGGTCAAATCATCACCTCATCCCATAATTAGTTTATCTTGTTATATGAAATACTAAAGCAGCAGCAGTGCAAGCTGATGCCGTTAACGAGCTCAGCAACGAAAACAAGTGTCTACTCGCATCTCAACTCCAACAAGAGCACTACCGAAAAACTGACAAATCGAAGAATCTAACTCATGTCCCGTTCCAGTGTTAAAACAAAGAAAAGCTAAACTGTAGCAAAATGAGAATTCATAGCAAATAATAACTTAGGTGGAAACTCAAACTTTTCGTCTACTTTTTCTCTGCTTTTTTGCGTCGAAATATTCAAGTGTAATTTCCAGTTGCATGCACATTTTCGAAACGCCCAAACTTTGCGCCACACCCCACCATCTTCAATGAAAATACAACGAACTGTGTGACATATGTTAGCCGCGAAGAACGTGCCATAGAGATTGTCATTATCGTTGCTGTTGTTTTCCTGTTGGTTGTCAATGAGTGCTCATTGTCGTCGCTCTGATTTCGTCGTTATCACTCCCTACAATCTCCACGCTCCTATAGTTCGAGTATTCGATGTGTTAGAAAGTATCCTGCAAGTCGCAGCAGAGGGTACAATATGTGACTTTGGCTGTTTTAGGGGCGGCGGCGGCGGCAATATAAAACTCATTACAGCAACAACTTTGCTCATTACGAACGCCAGCGCACAGCCATGTCATTGCGCTTTCTTCAACACCCTTGTAACCTCTAACTTCCCCACACACACACACACACACACACACACACACACACACACACACACACATACACACACATACTTGCCTGCTTCCATCATTTTACTGCCTTTTACGCTTATTACACTTTCCTCTTATGCGGCTATTTGCTGTGTTCGTTTGTTGTTTTGTCAATTTGTTTGAGCCAGCCTCTTCACAATACTTAATCATTTTTTTTTTGTATTTCTTACTCAACTCATTTGCTTTCCATTTCATTTTTTATTTTATTTGCGCTAATTTTTTCCGCCTTCTACTTTTGCCGAAGTGTGGAATATTCTCGTAAAAATATTTCCAGTTTTTCTATTTTCACTTTCACTGCACACATTCACTTATGCCGATGTTGCATGAAATTAAAGTGGTTCAAAAAGATGGGGACTGGGTAAGTTGCATTTGGAGCGCCAGGAGTTGTAGCAATGTCCTTAGAAGATCCAAAGCAGCACAGTGTGCCAATTTCTGAAACGAATTGCATATATTTTATGCCATTAAACATCAGAATTTCAAGATTGTCTTGTCCTGCTATAAACGTGCATAGACCTTCCTTGAAACCACTAGGGATCAGATTTCAATTAAGAGAAAACGTCCAATGAGTTTTTATTAGGCCCCTTTCTTAACATAGCAGGCCTCAAGCCACCTGGCGCACAACCAATTCTTGGTATGTTTTAAACAGGTACAATCACGACACTCGATTTCAGCCGAATCTGCTGATCGACCCACCCTGCCGACTTCAGTAAGCCCTACAAGGCTGTAAATCAGACTGGCCGCACTGAAGATGTCTCTCTTTCTACTGCAGCCCAAAGCTCCACATGGGTTGGTTAACGCATCCAATACAAAAGTTGCTTACATTACTGAGAATTCACGGACACAAAGTTCAACATTACGTACAGTTCCACAACCGTAACTGAATACCTAGAAACCGCAACCCATGAATTGTTGGCGTAAAAAACAGCGCGGATTTCTCTAACTAGTGGGCCGATAGAAAACCTTTGTCTTTTGCGATCGTCTTAAGCCTATACAGATAATTTTCTCTTAATGTGTCCAGTAGGCATTGTGGACGGTAACACGAGGGCCCCCCAGACGGTTAATTTCTCTTTGGCAGCAATGCGAGGGTATGGAATTTGGAAATTCGCCAATCTCATTACACACACAGTTGGGCATGGTTTCTATCCTTTGGGGAAATAATGACGCAGCCATATTACGCAGTACTATACAGGGCGTCCTGGACCACTAACCACCCCCAATTAAATGGACGGAAATGCTTTTTTTTGAAAAACGGATACTGTATCTTCTGGTGGCATTACCGACTTCCGGTTTCGGCCGGAAGGGGGTTAAACTGACTGGAAGTCCATTTTCTTAAATTACACTTACATGTTTTTACTGAACATTCGTATTCTGGAGATAAAAATACATAACTTTTGGTTGAAACTTTTTTCCCGGAAGTGCCCACTTCAACCTCTAAATGACCTTCGAGCTACCCAAGTCGAGAATGCTGTATCTTTTGGTGGTCTTACGTCTGGTCAGTTTAATCCACTTCCGGTAGAATTCGGCAGTCGGTAATACCACCAAAGAAAAGCATCCTCGGCATGGGAAGTTTGAAGGTCCTTTAGAGGTTGAAAAAGGCACTTTTGAGAAAAAAGTTTCAAACGAAAGTTATGTATTTTTAAGTTCAGAATACGAATTTGTAGTAAAAATATGTAAGTGTAATATTTTCAATAAAAAGCATTCCCGTCCATTTTGGTGGGGGTTAATGGGTGGTCTACGACACCCGATATAATTAGTAGTTACATATAAATTCCATTCCATTCCATTCCATTGTTCTCCATTGCGGATATAGTCAGACAGCCTCGATTGTTTCTAGAATTAGACTTGACTTATGTAATGCCTAAGTGTAAACTATGTACACTTTATATTATCCAATATACCATTCGATAGGTTGACAATCGTTAAACGTCCCACTGCACTGACATCGGCAACTGGCACCGAAGGGAAAATTTGTTGTGAACTCTTATGGAAATTACATGCTGTTTGTGAAAAACAAAGCGAGCGAATTAATGAACGATGGGTGCCACAGGAGATGATGTGTATATAGACCGAAGATGGCAATATACTCCCGCCAGGACAAGAGCAACACACTATGAGCTGGCGGATATCCTGGTTGCAAATTGTATAGAAATGCCAAAGAGATGTACGGAGAAGGCTGAAACATAAAAACACATAAGGACAGGCATTTTATAATAACTCGGCGTATATCGGTGTGTGTATATTGGTGTGCCTACTAACACATACTTAGACGTAACATTTTCTAAATAACGGGTGATTTTTTTGAGGTTAGGATTTTCATGCAT